>NC_135188.1:37053242-37228242 GCF_041146795.1 Maylandia zebra | reverse complement strand
CTTTCCACTCCCCTTTTTCTCCCTCCTCGCGCTCACAGACCCATAACGTGTATGGCAGTCCATTCTCCCTGCAACACGGACTACACTGCCCATGATGCTACATTCTTGTAGCATTCTGCCTGTTAGCTTAGCACAACAACAACGAAAAGGCGCTCTCTCACCCAAGAAACACACAGTCGCAGAGAGAGAGAGCGTCGCCCTGTAACCATGGCAACCGTAACGCTGCCGCCTGGAACAAAAGAACGTAGCTGTCAAACAAAACCGAAACAGTCCTGACCCGCGACAATATGAAACAGGAAAGTACCGCAGTGTAAGCCATTTATTTCAAGAAAGTAACTGTATTCTGAATACCACCTTTTTAAACGGTAACTGTAACGGAATACAGTTACTCATATTTTGTATTTTAAATACGTAACGGCGGTACATGTATTCCATTACTCCCCAACACTGCATATAAATATATATATATATGATTAGTGCCTCTGTGCTGTCTTTCAGTCCAGCTTTGTCCAGCCACTGGTAGGATAGGCTGGGGTCTATCACACCAGGCAAGACCCCAGGTGCAGGCTGTGTAAAGATGCCCCAGAGACAATCCAGCACATAACAGCAGGGTGCAAGATGCTAGCAGGCAAGGCATACATGGAACGCCATAACCAAGTGGCTGGCATAGTGTACAGGAACATCTGTGCCGAGTATAACCTGGAAGTCCCGAGGTCAAAATGGGAGATGCCCCCAAGGGTGGTGGAGAATGACCGAGCTAAGATCCTGTGGAACTTCCAGATACAGACGGACAAAATGGTGGTGGCTAACCAATCGGAGATAGTGGTGGTAGACAAACAGAAGAAGACGGCCATATTGATCGATGTAGCGGTTCCAAATGACCGCAATATCAGGAAGAAGGAACACGAGAAGCTGGAGAAATACCAAGGGCTCAGAGAAGAGCTCGAGAGGATGTGGAGGGTGAAGGTAACGGTGGTCCCCGTGGTAATCGGAGCACTAGGTGCGGTGACTCCCAAGCTAGGCGAGTGGCTCCAGCAGATACCGGGAATAACATCGGAGATCTCTGTCCAGAAGAGCGCAGTCCTGGGAACAGCTAAGATACTGCGCAGGACCCTCAAGCTCCCAGGCCTCTGGTAGAGGACCCGAGCTTGAGGGGGGGGGGGGGGGGGGGGGGGGGGGGGGGGGTGTTTGTTTTTTTTTGTTTTTTGTTTTATATAAATATATACACATTTTCCATCTACTTGTATCTTGAGTTTATTTACTACACTAGGCAATAGGTCATAGTGGAATTTTGAGTATAACAACTTCTTATAAATTGGTGCCATTTAACTTAATCTACTGATAGCATCAAAGTAGGATATATACTAAATTGATATTACTAAAATAATCTCGGAAGATAATATACTTATTATGTAGAGCAGCCAGTTCGCAACTGGATAATTATTTTTCTTTTAACTCTCTGGGGTGTTTTTGTTACTCAGCCCATGTTTGCAGGTCTGGTGAACCCTTTTTTAAAATTAATACATAAAAACTTATGTAATGATGCTTAACAAATGTTTATTTTATCCATATTCCAAGCCACGCAGACCACATTTCTGAGTAATATTTTGTGTTTCCGTCTGTTAGAACCCATTTAGAATAAAAGAACAGTTTGTTTTTTGTCACATGGTACTTTCAAAGTGCATTTTAATAAGGAAAATCCATCATAACCAAGATACGAACGAAAAATCATGTTTAACTTGGACAATTATTTCTGATCACCGTTGTCTTTCTTTGAACTTAATTAAAAGTTGAAGAGATTTATTTTATTGAACGTTATCCATGATTACTGTGTCTGCAAAATAATTTAGATCAGGGAACACTTCCTGAAAAACAAACTCCCTAGATGGCATCCAGGATGAAAAGTGAAAAATCTGATTCCAGCAGTGACTGCCGTTTGTTTTGGCCTTGGTTGCACAATGTTGACAGCTATGTAACGTGGCTCATTTCTTGGACAAAAAGACCATTCAGCTTCACAATTTCTTGACATCCATATTTAATGCTCAATTTCATCATTTTCAAACTTACTGTCAGACTGAATTGATGGCACTGCTATAGCTCGCCTGGTTAAGCAGGTGGCCCGAGCACATGAAGGCTCGAGTCGCCATTGTGGGGCCTGGGTTTTGAGTCTGCATACTAACATTTCCTGCATTCCCCCCTCACGCTTTCCCCACCGGTCTGTCTACTCTCTGCACTGTCTTATCCAAGAGAGACTAAATGACTCATGTTCTGAAAACCATTCCTCTTCATCATCTTTGAAATCTTCTCTCGCTCCTAAAAATCACTGAGGTCCTCTGAGCGGGGATTCTCTATGCCACCTTGATCGATAAGCAGCCACACGGGTGAAGCTATTTGTTGTGTCCCACCCTCAATTTGCAGCTGAGATAGAGTGTGAGAAAATAGAGTAATTCCAGCAACACACACACATACACACTAAAAAGGAGACCATGTAGGAGGAGGACACAGTGAAAGGACACAACACCTCCACACTCTTACATTACACATGTGGTGTTCTGGTGGTGGAGAGAAGCCCGAGGTTGAAGTCTTATTAAAGTGAACACCTCACAAGGGTGAAGTCCTCATCAGTGACAAAACTAAAATCAAAACTAGCCAATTTAAAAATATATTATTTCTGTTTTTCGTTCATTGTTCTCAAGAGTGTTGACTATGACTATGACTAAATATGACACATAAAAAAATATTTTTCAAAAAACTGAGGTTTTGTTTTTCACCCTTAACATTTACTTTTTACGGAGCCCCTCTGATGACATGGTACAAAAAATAAATAAATTGTGGCCACGAAATAGGTATAACATGCCCATGAAATACTTATTTGTGGCCACGAAATACTTATTTGTGGCCACGAAATAGGTATAACGTGCCCACGAAATACTTATTTGTGGCCACGAAACACTTGATGATATATATATATATACAGTGGGGCAAAAAAGTATTTAGTCAGCCACCGATTGTGCAAGTTCCCCCACCTAAAATGATGACAGAGGTCAGTAATTTGCACCAGAGGTACACTTCAACTGTGAGAGACGGAATGTGAAAAAAAAATCCATGAATCCACATGGTAGGATTTGTAAAGAATTTATTCGTAAATCAGGGTGGAAAATAAGTATTTGGTCAATAACAAAAATACAACTCAATACTTTGTAACATAACCTTTGTTGGCAATAACAGAGGTCAAACGTTTACTATAGGTCTTTACCAGGTTTGCACACACAGTAGCTGGTATTTTGGCCCATTCCTCCATGCAGATCTTCTCGAGAGCAGTGATGTTTTGGGGCTGTCGCCGAGCAACACGGACTTTCAACTCCCGCCACAGATTTTCTATGGGGTTGAGGTCTGGAGACTGGCTAGGCCACTCCAGGACTTTCAAATGCTTCTTACGGAGCCACTCCTTTGTTGCCCGGGCGGTGTGTTTTGGATCATTGTCATGTTGGAAGACCCAGCCTCGTTTCATCTTCAAAGTTCTCACTGATGGAAGGAGGTTTTGGCTCAAAATCTCACGATACATGGCCCCATTCATTCTGTCCTTAACACGGATCAGTCGTCCTGTCCCCTTGGCAGAAAAACAGCCCCATAGCATGATGTTTCCACCCCCATGCTTCACAGTAGGTATGGTGTTCTTGGGATGCAACTCAGTATTCTTCTTCCTCCAAACACGACGAGTTGAGTTTATACCAAAAAGTTCTACTTTGGTTTCATCTGACCACATGACATTCTCCCAATCCTCTGCTGTATCATCCATGTGCTCTCTGGCAAACTTCAGACGGGCCTGGACATGCACTGGCTTCAGCAGCGGAACACGTCTGGCACTGCGGGATTTGATTCCCTGCCGTTGTAGTGTGTTACTGATGGTGACCTTTGTTACTTTGGTCCCAGCTCTCTGCAGGTCATTCACCAGGTCCCCCCGTGTGGTTCTGGGATCTTTGCTCACCGTTCTCATGATCATTTTGACCCCATGGGATGAGATCTTGCGTGGAGCCCCAGATCGAGGGAGATTATCAGTGGTCTTGTATGTCTTCCATTTTCTGATGATTGCTCCCACAGTTGATTTTTTCACACCAAGCTGCTTGCCCTTTGTAGATTCACTCTTCCCAGTCTGGTGCAGATCTACAATACTTTTCCTGGTTCCTTCGAAAGCTCTTTGGTCTTGGCCATGGCGGAGTTTGGAGTCTGACTGTTTGAGGCTGTGGACAGGTGTCTTTTATACAGATGATGGGTTCAAACAGGTGCCATTCATACAGGTAACGAGTGGGGGACAGAAAAGCTTCTTACAGAAGACGTTACAGGTCTGTGAGAGCCAGAGATTTTCCTTGTTTGAGGTGACCAAATACTTATTTTCCACCCTAATTTACGTATAAATTCTTTACAAATCCTACCATGTGGATTCATGGATTTTTTTTTCACATTCTGTCTCTCACAGTTGAAGTGTACCTCTGGTGCAAATCACTGACCTCTGTCATCATTTTAAGTGGGGGAACTTGCACAATTGGTGGCTGACTAAATACTTTTTTGCCCCACTGTATGTATGTATATATATATATATATATATATATATATATATATATATATCATCCCAGGGCACATACACTAGAACCTGCGTCAGCCATAGTACGGAGTCCTTGCTGTTGGTGATGTCCTTAAGGTGAGTGTATGATATTTTATATTTATTTCATATTGTTATCCCGCAATTCGGCAGTTATTTATTCAGACCTATATTGTTACTATGTTCTAAATGGTATCTGCTGACGTTTCAAATGTTGTACCCTCATGTTGTTACTACACGTTGTTTTGTTGTGCTTATAGCCATAAACTCATTTTTAAATGTAGGACGTGCGGCGGCCCCGCAGCACACTTTCAAAGTAGAGCAAGGCTGAAGGCTACTAATAAACGAGGTATGTTCAACATAAAACCTTAGTTCTCTGTGTCACGAAGGTGTCTCTCTTTTACCCTGGCCATATCACCAT
This sequence comes from Maylandia zebra, assembly GCF_041146795.1. NCBI lineage: Eukaryota > Metazoa > Chordata > Actinopteri > Cichliformes > Cichlidae > Maylandia > Maylandia zebra. Next base: position 37,223,221 of record NC_135188.1, on the reverse strand, counting down.
ACTAGCTGGTGCAACTCTTCTGGTCTGGACAAAAGTAACAGTTTTAGATGGAAAGCATCTTAAAATTGCCTCTTTTTTGCTGAACATCTCCTTTGAAAGTAGCATCATGTGAGTCACACTTGTTAAGGTAATACATGCTAAATGAGCCGTAGCTTTCAATGCATCACCGGATGAAGCCTTGCAGTTACAGTAGCTCACTGCGGGTATCACGTTGCCAAGGGAACTAATAAAGCATACAGTGATCGGAATGATTTTGTATTGATGCAGGTTGTCATTAATCATGCTGAACTACTTAAACTCCAAGTAGACAATCGCTCCATTCCTCATTACCATAGATAATATCTAAGTAATAAAACAATCATTATCAAATTCTGATTTGCCATACACAGCAAATTCAAAAGTGTTAAATTTTTTGGTGTTAATAGTCTCCTTGCAAAAGTAGAGTTAATTTTACTCTAAGTAGAGTCACATTCTTTTAATGTAACCCTGAGGTGTAAAATGATAGTAGTTAAAATCGAGTGTTAAAAATGAGTGTTTCTCTGTCAAATCTGGAGGTGTTACAATGGAAACATTAACTCTTGACCTCTTAACTCTGAACTCCTACAGGGGCTATGACACCAATAGAGTAAATTCACAGACTCCGCCCCCAGCACGGCTCCAATCGAAGCTGAAGTGAAGCCGTTTCAGAACATTTTGCTCTACATATTTGAGTTGTTTGCCATGCTTGGTAAGTCATTTTTTCAAAGATTGTTTCAATTATTATTATGAGCTTTTACTTCTGTGGCTCTTTGGAGTTGAGACAAAGCTGTGTGGAAGGCATTAGCCATGTTGCTCGGTGATAGCATAATATTCTGTTTTAGCTAGCTGAAAGGTATTGTTTGCAGGCAAATACCACAGCCTTGGAAAAAAAGCTTGCATGTGAATTTTCAGTCAAACCTTTGGTCAAATACACCTAAAACAATGTCTAGAATGTGAAATGTTGGTATAATGGTGCTACTTGAAGCCTGAAAACGATCGCCCATAAAAAAAAACGAGCAAACAGCAGTAGCAGACGTCCTGACTGGCTTCGACGTTAGCATAGATCCCTCCAGAGTTTTGTGCACACGGTTTAGGTAAAAATGAAAAAGGTTGAGGTTTTACATTTAGTTCAGTATTACCTGTTGCCTGTGTCTTTGTCTTTTGAGAAAATACTTTACACAAGTAATGGCTCAAAGAGGATTTCCTTTTTTTTTTTTTTACTGTGCTGCAATTGTTTACTGGATTATTTGTGCCATTAATTAGTGTCAACTAATTTTTATTCAATCTCCGCACAGGATATGCTTGTGAAGATGGAATATGGGGGAGAGCAGAAGTGCGTTGAAGTTCCACAAAGGGATGAATGAAGGACATGCATATTGTATTGAAGAAATAAGTGATGAGAATGCTGTTATTTGCATTTACCATGTCAGACCTTTTGATAAATAAAATTCTAATGAAAGTGAGAACATGTACACTGTTACATCTTTCAGAAAATGTTTTGAAATTGTGGTGCACAGTTCAGAATAAATGTTTTTCAAAAACCATTGCATCTTTTTAGTAAATGTTTATTTCCAAAAGAAATTTCTAGAAGTTCAGAACAGTAAAATTCCTGCTTTTTAGAATGAATTAGAAGATAACTCTTACGTAGTTAAATTAAAATACTCTTTGAGAGTTAATATATAAACTCTTAACACCAAGTGTTAAATTATCAACTCCAGACAGATTTGGTGTTTAACACTAAATCAGAGTTAACGTACCAACTCTCCAAAAAGAGTTAAATTAACATGGGGAAGGAAGTGGTGTTTTGCGGGACTGCCTGACAGAATTTTGGATGGATTTCTATGACAGCTGCACATTGGGAGTTGAGGTGAAAGTCCCATTCATCCGGCATGACTTTCAGTGTGAAGAATGGCAGGCTATAGCTAGAGTGTTTGTTGTAGGGTGGAAACAAGCTGGTTACTTCCCAGTGAAGCTTGCAATACCCTTTCTGGAGGAGATATACCAAGGACACACTGCTCCCTGTTTTGGCACAGATAGGACACAAAGTACTTATTCAGGCCCCAATGTTTGTAATCAAGTGCTGGCGTCCCGTTGTGGGTTCTGTAGCTGGTTTACTCCCACCAGAAGGACTGCATCATTTCATAGCAGAAAAAAAAAACCGACTGTAAAAACAGTGAAGGAGCTTCTAATCTTTCCAGAGGAGATGACAGCTGCCCAGTCAACAGTTTCTCGTTACCTGAAAAGGTACATTGGAGAAATTGATTTCAATTATCTTCAGCTTTTCCTGCGGTTCTGTACAGGATCCAATCTGTTGGATAAAGCCATACTAATTGAGTTCATAGAAACTACAGATTTCCTCCGCAGACCACAATCCCACACATGTGGATGTGTACTAAAGCTGCCCCTTGGTTATCACAGCTATCCAGACTTTCGCAGTGAATTTAACAGCATTCTCGCAAGCTCTATGTGGGTGATGGATGTGGTGTAGGTCAGTGTTACCCAACCTTGGTCCTCAAGGCACTCTGCCCTACAGTTCATAGAAACACGGGTGTAGTTAACAGTAACATGAAGGAATGAATGTGAATATTCATAAGACTGGGTGGTTAAGTTCTCAAAACAGTGTAGCCCGTTGTGCCTTTTTCATGTGCAGCCTTTTTTTTTCATCTGGTCAGTAATTGCTTTCTTAGTTTCTCCCCCCAATTAAAATAGTAAGCTAAAGGGAATGTTCAGGTTTTTTGAAGTGGAGTTACCTGTAGTAGACAGCACTTAGCACTCTGATTTTGCAGAAGCAGCAGTGAGTGTTGGGGACAAAATAAGGCAACAAATTGCTTGGGGAATGAGACCACAAAACAACACCAGTTGAAAATACATATACATATTTAAATAACATTTTCAGTGCTTCACCTGGTAGGAATCCGTACACTAAACATAGAAGTGCATCTGTTCCTGCTGCACACATTGTTACTGTGTTTCTGGTTAGTGCCAAAATAAATTACTAATTTTAACATTCTAATACTTTTTTACTACAGGAAGAGTAACAAATATTTCCAATATAGCATACAGTAACAGTTCTACAAACTGGAAGATTGCTGAGTGCTGTCTACTGTATATACATACATAAGTACAACACCATTACAAATACCATATTCCAACTGATTAAGCATGTTCTGTATTAAAGTATTTCAGATGTTTGCAGAAATCTTAATAGAAACAAGAATGTGAACCTTTATGTTCCTAATGGGTTTAGAAGAAAAGTTGTCAATTACAGAGATTGGTTACATTGTAAAGAGGTTTGTATAACATTTTAGAAATAACTGTTATTTTATCCTGTTATTATATGCAAAATACAACCTGTTTTTGAGTATGGTGTATTTTGAAAGACACCAGTAAACCATTCTCATTTGTACAAAACTTTGTCCTCTCTGTTACATTCTATACATCTTTAAACATGAACATGTCTAATGACACCGCTGAAAGTTATTTAACTACTCATTCTATAATGTCATACACGTGCTATGATTTTTAAGAAAAGAAGCCGTTCTTTATCAAACATGGGATTGCTTTAATCTATTCCACAATAACAAAATTATAGGCTCAAGAAACATTTAGAGCATTGGTGACACAACTATGATTCTACACTTTAGCCTACTTGGTCTTCTTGTCTAATTGATCACAACATTAGATATATTGCCAGTCTATGTGGTTGTTATCCAAAGTGCTCTTGTTTTTGTTAGAAATGAACACATTTTTGGTACCAAAAACTATTATGAACAACTTTTGATGCTTTAACAGTGTGATAAGTTTAACTAAATCCCAAAAGGATTTATTTTTTTCTAACCTGTATGATATTTTAGTTTAATACTCCACGCTTTGTAGCTACCAAGAGCAAGCAACACTTCATGATGAGTTAATTTACTGACATGGATAAAATGAAAATTATGTTATACAGTCTTTTCTGATAATTTTGATACAAAGACAAGATAACTACACACTGGAGAAAAACAATTACTTAATAATAAGTACATTAAGCTGTAGGAATACGTACTGAAGTACAAAATGTACTACATTTGTCAGGGTCCTGGGACTGGGCGACCCAGGATCCCTGAGCAGTCATGTATTATATTATTATTATTATTATTGTTGTGTATTTTGGTGTTGCTCCCCCTTCCCTGTGCTTGTGTATATGTGTGTGTGGGTGGCTGAGCACTTGTTTATAGGCGGCGTCAGGCCTGGAGGGTGTGGCCCTGCAAGGGGACTGGCCACACCCGAAGCCACAAACCTGCTGCTGATCAGGCCTCGTCGGGGGAGCTACTTAAGAGAGTCTTGGAGCTCCCACCGACGCGGGATCATTGCTTGGGACTCCACGTTAGTTACCCAGTTTAGGTTTTGGTCGTGTAGTGTATGCCTGCCATTGTTCAGTGTCCTGACTGCTGCCGCTATTGTTTCCCGCAGGAGGAGCGTGGAAGGCTTAAGGAGCAGCGAGCACCGGGAGTGCAGACACGGGAGCAGAGAGCACTTGGAGGACACGACACGGGAGTCTGGGGAGAAACACGGGGATTTATTGTTGTTTGATATCACCCTCTGTAAATAAACACTGTCTATACGTAGAGCACCGCGCCTGGGTCCTCCTTCCCCACTCCTTCCACGGTGTGCCATGCCGCACCGTGACAACATTTGTATGTTTGTGTCCATTTAAGTAGCCTCGCATCTGTAATCGGAAGGTCGCCGGTTCGATCCCTGGGCTCTCTGTCCTGGTCGTTGTGTCCCTGGGCAAGACACTTTACCCTACTTGTCTACTGGTGTTGGCCAGAGGGGCCGATGGCGCGATATGGCAGCCTCGCTTCTGTCAGTCTGCCCCAGGGCAGCTGTGGCTACAACCGTAGCTTGCCTCCAACAGTGTATGAATGTGAGAGTGAATGAATAGTGGCATTGTAAAGCGCTTTGGGTGCCTTGAAAAGCGCTATATAAATCCAATCCATTATTATTATTATTATTATTAAACACTTGCACATCACATGGGACTGAACTAACAAAAGTGCAGCTATTTTTACACAAGGCCAAATCTTCTGTCAGTGGAACGAGACAGTCTTCTGCACCCCAAAGGTGAGGGGCCATGTACATGACATCAGGTATCCCACAGGGCACGTTGTTATTCTTTGAGGGCCTTATACGGTGAGCATTCCAAACACTCCGGATGTCATTCAATACCTCCTGATGAAGAAACAAGAATTAGGTCAGAGCTGTAATACAGGGCATTTTTTAAATGGTCGAAAATAAGTGTGGTGCATCCTTAAATGAATTGAAAAGCAGCAATGTTTGGATGCAGTTTAATGAAAACCAAAGGAAGAGGGAGTGATGGCAAAAAAAAGAAAAGAAAGAACCACACCAGGCAAACCACTGAGTTGTGGGATCTGGGCTTTATACTAATACTAATACTAATCTCGGTCCGGATGCGCAAAGCTTTTCAACTTTATGCGCATAATACAGGTGACAAAATCAATATTTTTCAATCCCATGAGGGGATCCAATATCATCTCAGACCTGAATGCACCAATGATAGAGCGCTGAAGAGTTACTGATGCGTGAAGCCTGACTGCTTTTGACAGACTGGCAGTGACAGATCGGTAGCTGCAGCATAACTGATGCAGAATGAGCGCAGACAAGGATAATGTCCTCCGATCAGAAAAAAACAACATTTAATTCATGCTGACTTCTGATCAGTTCAATTGGCAAAGTGTTCCCTGATTTAAAAACTTTGGCTGGGTTGATGCTTCAGCCTCCATTACGCACATACAGAGCGCAGTTGACCTACTTCAACAACGTTAGGAATACATTGCATTTACCGTTCCGTAAAGGTAATGTCGTTTTAACTATGTAAACGATTATTTTGTTACCCTTACTGCTAAAACAGCGTAATTTAATGTAAATAATTACCACCACTAGTTATCATAATATGGGCCATTTACCTGAATGATTGGCATGAAGCAGAACTGTGACAGAGCTTTGTCAATGAAATCCCCAAAGAAAAATCCTTCGTCCTTCAGTTCTCCTAGAAGCTTGATCCATGACTCGACTCCTTCTTTTCTCATCACTCCCCACCAGCTCTCAATTCTCTGGTTTGCGGTACTTGCTCCTGTGACGTAGCTTCTGTCTCCTGCTCTATCATCCCCGTCATTTCTCCGTAAATAACGCTGGAGGTCTCTGACCAACACATTCTCAGTGCCCATGTCAGTTTGTACGAGCCTGGGGAATCCCCCACGACTCTCCACTGCTTCCACAAAGTAACCTCCGATAACCTTTGGGTCACTGTTAGTGTGTGCGGCCAAATGATGTTGCGTGAGAAACCGTCGATGCATCCATTAATACATATTCCATATGGCTTTAGTTTGTCATAAGAGTCTATGTGCCACACAAAGTTAGGCCCCTGAGCAAAATATTGCCTCCTTCTGAGACGTCTGGTCTGGCGAACCTGGGAACCTACTGGGTCCAGTAAAGAGATGAGGATCCTGACGTCTTCTTTCCTGATCACAATGCCGTGTTGTTTGCACTTTGTAAACATCCACCGATAACCGTGATCCTTCCCAGGCCCTTGCAGTTGGTTCACAATAAAATCTATCCCGGCGTCCAGGTCGTACTTACGTCTGTAAAGCGACTTGGCTCTCAATATCCGGTTTAAATGTCTCTCCGTAATGATGGTTCCTTGCATTGCCAGGCTTTTCAAAATGCATTTGTAGCTCATTCCCAGCCTGAAATAAAACTCAATCAGACTGTCTCTGTCCATGGTGTATTTAGCCTACTTTTATGCTTGTGTCTCTACGCAGCTGTCCAGGAATTCTATCAATAAGATGTGCGCACGTTATCTATTTCGTGGCCACAAATGCGTAATTCGTTGCCACGTTATACCCAATTCATGCCCACAAATTAGCATTTCGTGCGCACGTTATACCTATTCCGTGCCCTCGAAATAGTATTTCGTGGCCACAAATTAGCATTTCGTGGGCACGTTATACCTATTTCGTGCCCTCGAAGTAGTATTTTGTGGCCACAATTTATTTATTTTTTGTACCATGTCATCAGAGGGGCTCCGTAACTTTTTACATCTTTCTTCAAATTTTGACCTAGAAGTAAAATAAGGTCACCAAACATAACAAAAGCAAAACCAAAATTGCACTTATTAATTCAAATTCTCAATCTGGGAGTCTTTGTGTGACATTTTGTTTATTCCTTCAAAAAAGACCAAACATACTTATGGTTGTGCAATATGGCAAAAATATCAGATGATGACATTAAAATTTTTTGTGCATTGGTAAAAACGCTCGACTGCAGGTAGAAACTGCTCAGCTGAAAACACTTCACACAAGACAAGCTGTCTCATTTATATAATGAGGAAATTGGCAATGCAGCACACTATGCTGCACCAACGGCATGAACGTCTCTGTATTAGTGTCACGGTCCGCTGTGACAGACCGTGCGGTGGTGTGTATGGTGGACCCAGGTGCGAACACAGGTGAGCAGGCGGGAGTGAACTTTAAACAAAAGCGAGCCTTTATTGTGGCTGATGACAAGGTATACAAATACAGCAGGGATAGCGTGGCTAAACGGAAACCTAAACTGGGAATAACTAAGGTAAAGCTATGACTAAGAATACAATAGACCAGGCGTGGAAACATAGAGGGTGGAAACACAGACGACGCGACGCAGACTACATGAAACACAGAGACTAAATACACATGAGGGATGATCAGGGGAAGTGGCCACACATGGGATCACAGCTGACACACATGAACCTAACGACAGGACAGGAGGGTGCAACTGAATACACTGACAATGAATACAGACTTACAAAGTAAAACAGGAAACATGGAAATTAGACATAACAAGAACTAAACACAACCACGCAGACAGGACTCATGACCCAGGGAAACTTAGTACAGGGGAGATGACATAACTGACAGCAAGAACTTGACAGTACAAGACACACAGACATAAACACACGAAGGGCAAGGGAGACTTAATGCAAGGGTAATAAATACAAATGGCTGGGCTACCTTAAAGAACCTAAACAAACAATAAACATCAAAATAGGCTAAACATAACACACTGGGTCACACGACCCAGGACCATGACAATTAGGTTAACGGTGGACACTCTGCAGTCCATGTTTGCAGACAAGGCTAGTTTTCTGATGACCATACAGGAGCAGCTTTTGTGTGATTGCATGGGGGTCATTTAGCATGTGTCGCTATGGCCTAATGCTACTTAAGGCCTATATTTATTTCATTTTTGATGATTTAATCCACCCATTCTCTTCTGCTTATCTTTATCAGCAAACTCCATACAGAAAAGCCGAGGCAAGATGGCATAGTTGAACTCAGGACCTTAACACTGGTCAAGACGGTAAAAGTTGCAGATCAGAAAATGACAATGATGTGTTGTTTTATTCCATTTTGCCATTGGTTCCCACTTTTGTTCTTGTTTACATTTGGAGTTTATAATGTAGCGTGACTCAAACTGCTGAAGAACACCCCCCTCATAAATGCAGCAGACCGAGCTCTTAATATCCTGGATTGCTTTAAAAATATTACAATACATAGAATGCTTCTCCAGGTAATCAGCAGTGTGTCACAGATTAGTTACAAAATAACCTCAGCAGCCCTGGAAGACCCATGCGCATACACAAAAGCACACCCCTCCTGTATAATTTTCTGCTCTCAAATGATAATTAACAATTTAGTGTCACAGCACATATTTGCAGATGAGGGGAATTAATCACATTATCTCAATTTCATAGCGGCTGAGAAGTGTCCAAACAAAGCCGAGCTTACTTGCGCGGCGTGTCTGTTTAAGTTCCCTTGTGGGGTTTTTGTAAGACCTGGGAACTAACTTGTTCTTAATCCCCCATCAATAACAAGAGCACTCCTTCATCCTACCTCATTCATTTAGCCTTGTTTACTGTAGAGCGCCACTTGAATAATCGGGACTTTGCATTTCTTGTGGCGGACAGTTTGACATTAGCTGAGACATTAAGAAAGGATTGATGCTTGTATGATAACATTAATTTCTACCCATCCGCCTCCTCCACCCACCCAACCTGTCTGGATATTGAAACCTGTGATCAATTCTTGATTTGATTAAAAGTATTAAAAGACAGGAAGAAAAACACTTCCTTAAAAATCGATTTTTAAAACTAGAATCACTGTTTTATAGCAATTTGAAAAAAACAGAAAGTAAAAATTAAAGTAAAGTAAGTATCTTAACCAAACTTTCTACTCCTGGGCACTTGACTTGTCAGTGACATTTAGGAGAAGCAAGCAGCCCTCCTCAGATAATGAAAAAGTCAAACCGTGTCTACATCAAAGGAAACACACATGTAGTCTGCGCATCCACACGCACTCACAGGAGTAGCCGTACCACATTAACATTTCATTTTGTGTGATAAACAGGATTTGGTGTCGCATTTTAAAGTAAATCTCCGCTGGTAGTACATTGTAAAGATAAGGTCATATGGAGAGTAAGTTCAGCACCTATCAGCTGGAGCAATTGTGCATGTGTGTGTGTGTTGTCCACACTGCAAACAAATTTTTCCCCAGCAACGTTATATTATTAAAACTCCAAAGTTGTAGTGCTAATCTAGAGTGTCCAGATGCCTTGGACTGTGTAATCATATGATTGCAAGGATGGGAATGCACTTTGAACAAAATGCATCATGGAAAATGGTATAAGCTCATTTAAAAAAAAAACAAAAAAAAAAACTGTGGCTTCTGTGCTTGCATACAGAGAAATATGACCGAGATGCTGTGATTGACACGTTACTGCTGATGCTAAAACACCCTGTCCATTTTCAGCACACCGAGTGAGTCTGTCTAATAATGTGACATCCTGAGATGTTTTATATGCGCTTTCCCAAATAAATCAAACGGTCCAAATCACATCTGAGTCATAAAACAAAGGCCTGTAGGGTTCCTGGTGGCTCAGCTGGCATCTGCACGTGACATTCAGAGCTTTAAATGTGGCCAACAACTGGGAGCCCGTGGTCAGTGAGAGCAGGAAAGTAGGACAAAATACCCCAGAAATACAAGCAAACATTAAACGAGCTTGGATAGCTTGTTTTCTCCAACATTTTATTAAAACTTTTTTCCATACCTTCTTAAGTCCAGCATATAATCAAAAGATAATCAAGATTTTGTAAGCACCAAAAAAAAAAAAAAAACAGCAAAAGAAAACTTTAATCTTTCATCTTTGTAACATTCCACTTCTTACTCGAGTACTCTGAAAAATTGCTCAACATAATTTACGGCGGGAAGTACGCAAATCATCCCGTTCTGAACTATTTTCTTAATCAGGGCACATGTTCTTTCAAGGTCAGCCTTCATTCACTTTTTTCTCCCTCATTAATTTAGCACAGCCACTTTTTTCATCAAGAGAAAAAAAAGCATGCTCATACACATGGCTTTCTTCTCAGTTCATGTATTTCTTCCTACACTTTGCACACTGTAAAAACTGTGACTAGAGGTTACTTAAAAAAGTTATGGCAACAAAGTGACACTTGAAATAATTAAGTAGATTTTAATTTCAAAAGATTTATGTAAAATGTAGAGAAAATGTTAATTAAATTCAAATAGAAAACAAAAGTAGATATTAATAGAATTAAACTGTAAATATGTGTTGGATTTAGGGTCAAAATCTCAAACTGAAGGTTGAAATTGCCCAACTTTACCAAAAAAAATAATTGATATGAAATAAGTCTCTGAGAAAAATTACTTTGAATTTACTAACTATCTGGCAAAGGTTTAGTAAAAACTTCCTAAAATATCCATTACAAAGAAATGAAATCTTCTTGTTTTTTCAGTAAAACTCAAATTGGATTCAATAATTTTCCAAATAAACCTTAAAAATAATGACTGAATAATAAGAGAAAATGAAATGAATTTTACTTATTTTCTGAGTAAAATGAATCAATTTCACAAAGAAAACATCAAAACAGTAATTTGTTTTATTGTGGAAAATAAAACACAGTAATTTATAATATAACATTTTTCTGCTCGTATACACTGAATTCTCATCAACAATCTCCTGATCTCCTAAATACATTCCTCTGCTGTAAATTTGTTTTAGTGTCATAAACAGTTTATCACACAGCTTTGTGTACAGAGCAACAGCAACATAAACTGCATGAATGTAAACCAGTTTTGTAAAAAAGAAATTAATCTTTAGACTGTAATATCAACATGAACCTGAAATTTGAATATCCTTTACCGTTTCCTTTATCTCTGTTACTTATTTATGATTGACAAACAAAAACTTTAGTTTGTCAATCTTTTGTTAAATTGAATCACTCAATATAACTGTAGAACAAAGGTTTTTCACTCATGTACATGGAATATCAATAATGTAAATCAACCTTTTATCCCAATTTGGATGTTTAACCTGAGAAAATCTAAGACACATGTAAGAGGAAGTAACATTTCTACAGCTACAGGACTGCACTTCTGTTAAATTTTAAAGTTGTTTTAAACCAATGTTTTATAGTAACATACACTATAAACAAAGAAAAGCTTCACTAGTGATTCCTCCAATTTGCTGCCTTTCAAACAGAATATTCCTAAGAAACTTGTAGGTAATAAAAAACAAAATTAAAATGAAGAGCACAAATACAGCCTGACACATTGCAGGTCATTTGGGTAAGATATGAATAAGATGAAATTAACTTAAAAACTGAAAAGATAGCTGCATCTAACAAAGACAAACCAAAGGTTTTCAGTGAGCTTACTTCCCTTTCATTCTTTCAGAGTCCTCGTTTAAGCCAATAACTTGTTCTTGAGGCTGTTCACTTTTGGTGAGAGCTTAGCACAATCCAGTTCAACGAAAAGTTTCTGGAATACTTCCAAGGTGTATTTTAGCTCTTTGGGATAGGCAAGATCGACTGCATATGTCAATCCAACCAGCATTGCGCATGCTCTTGGAAAATTGCCCAGAGCAGGCATAACTCTCACACCCTCCAGCACAATGCCAATGTCATCCTCCTCAGATCCAACAGCCTTGATTTTGTAGATTTTCATCCTCTGTTCAGAAAGATCTTGTGACACACCATCCTCATCAGCATCCTGAAACAACAAACACATGGGTTTTCTGACTGTAGTTGCACACATGAAATATTTCCTGGACACATCCTGTAGCTGAATGACAAATAAAACATGATAATGCCTCAAATTATTTGAAACTTGACAAACACATATGAATAACAAAAACAGAATAATGTTTCTACTTCAACACTTACACTGTACTCTTTGATCAGTTGATCAATGGACTCCCCAAGGTACACCATCAAGCACTGAATAACCAGATTTCTGGTTATGTTATTGCTAGGATTGCTTGGTGACTGAAAATGAGCAAGAATTCCAAAAATTACCATCAGATAAGTGACCATTTATTAAGACAAAACTGTGAGAATTGGCAGTATTAAAAAAAACTGTTAAATATCAAATTATCATCACATGGAGCATTATGTGCGATAATTAGCTGATGTTAATGCACATGCCTGGGTGCTGACAGTCAACACAAAGGTATTGTCAACATGCTTGACAGGTTCAATCTTTAAATGTGTCGTTTTAGTAAATTACATTAATTTAGTCATTTAGTTTTTTTTTATCTAATTTAGTTTATGTTCGTCAGAAAGGGTTTTTCCTTCTTGGGACAAAACAAAAACCCAGCAATACCTGTACTTGTGTTTTTTTGTTTGTTTTTTGTTTGTTTTTTTTACTAAGAATAGACATGTATTTAAAATACAATTAAAACATGAAACCCATAATTGTGTTGTTAATTATATCAGTGACGTCCTGGCGTCCTCTTGCACTGACAAAAACATGCAAACAAATTAGTGGAGCTGTGCACCATGCAAATGAAATTTGACAAAAAAATTCTTTAAATAAAATTCCAAGCTGAAAATACCTTGGCTATGATAGCCTGCAACTTCAATCCCATGCTGATCAGGCGAATTTAAGTTGAGGGATCTTCCATTACCTGAAAGGAAAGCAACATTATCATTTTTGACGTTTAGTCAGCTGTGTAAAAACCAAGGAGGAACCCACCCGGGGGATTAATAAAGTTTTATTTTATCTAATCTAATCTAATAACTTTAATCTCAGCCAAACCGATTTACTCACGAACAAATAAAACACTGAAAAAAACCAAACAATAACATTTTTAGGTTGTCTAAGTGACTTATACATTACGTTTAAACTGAGTAGCGAAACCCCGCGGTGATCTGAAAATGATGTGCCGGGAGTTGTGCCGTTCTCAGCGGCTTCAGTGACCCTCGAGCTCCCGGCTTGCTATCGAGCTGGTGGGTAGCAGATGCTCCGAAAACGTCGAAGCACTTTTGCAAACATGCGATATCTTGATAAACCGAGCAGATATTTGATGTTTACACAGCTACTTTCGCGCCTGAAAATATGTTAAAAGTTTATTTTGTGACCCAGAAAGATTACTAAGAGTAATTTTAAAACTTAGTAGCGGCCGCCATTATTGGAAACTGGAGTTCGAAAAACTGACTGTGGCTGACAAAATCACTCACAACTGACCGCAAAACCTTTTCATGAACTTTTAAACGTGGATGAAAGACGTTAAAACTCATCGGAATATACAGTTGATATTTTTTAATACGGTAAAACATGTGGTTAGTTAAAGCTGTTCAGTAACACAGTCGTGAAGGCTTGGAAAGTGACCTTGTGCTAGCAGTCCACTAACTGCCATTTGTGTAAAAATACGATACTATCATTACAGTGATGATTATTAATAAAATTTCGACGTATCATACTGTTTAAAACCTTTACTCAAAACCGATATACGTTATTGTTTAAACCGTGTCTTATATTTGAACAAATTAAGAAGTCTTACCTCTGACAAAATGGAGACGTCCACTCATGAAGCGCGTGTGTCCTGCACGTGGCACAAAGGATTATGGGCGGAAGTGTACAATGATTAAAATGAAAATGCTTTCATCAGTTAAATCTATTAGATTTCTTAAATTTTTTTAGTACTCAAACATTTTTTTTAAATCTACTCAACAAACCATTGCTGAATTTACCCCAAACAAAACTGTGTAAATTTAAATAACTGAACATCTCAAAATTGTTGAATTTTGCTTAGATTTGATTAAAACTACTCATACACGTTTTTACTGAGTAATAATTACTATTACTCTCCTATTAGATTCTAATTAACCCCAATCACAGTTTTTACAGTGCAGATCACATATTTAGATGGGTAGATTCTGACTCTAAAGTTATGGATAAAATCATTGATCAGCTCCCCTTCCCGTCACATTTTAGTAAATCAAGTACCCTCTTTAAAAGTAGTGTTTAGATGGTGATGATGAAGGGAAATTTCCAGAATATGTTTTTGCAGAATGAAGGTCAGGAAGAAATTGTGGAAAAAAACAACAAAAAAGCCAAATGATAGGAATCTGCGTCTAGGGCATAATCATATGACTGCCAAGTGAGACGTTTTTCATGTCTCCAAGTGATATTTTTACACTTTAATTTAATGTTTTATCTCAAATGATCCTTATTCTGCCATAGTTAGGATTTTAGGTGCCAGTTCTATTTCGTTTAGGTGTTAAAGCTTCAGTGCAGCTTGGTAGGCACCAGTCTTACTTGGTGGAGGTTTTGGGAACCAGCACTTCTTAGAAGGTACCAGGATTACCTTAAAGAAACCAATGCCACTTGGTGGCCAGCTATGCTACCTCACTGGGGATTTAGACTCCAGTGTTGGTTACCTGTCTTCAATAGTACTTTATTGGGATTTTCAAAACCAACACTAGGTAATAATAATAACAGATACTTTATTGATCCCCATGGGGAAATTACTTGTTTTTCCTCTGCATTTGACCCATTCACTCAGTGAAGCAGTGGGCAGCCCACTAAGCAGGCGCCCGGGGAGCAGTGTGTAGGGACGGTACCTTGCTCAGGGGTACCTCAGGGTAGCCGTTAAGTGGATTCGAACCGCCGTCCTTCCGATCATGGGGCGACCACTTTACCTACTGAGCTATCCCTGCCCCAGGTAGATACCCAGATTAGTGTGTTGGGGTTTAAGGTGTTTGGTTTATCTTAGGAAAACACTATGATTTGAGACTAAATTCACTCTTCAGTTTGGCTTCAGTTCACAAGGCAAAACTTTCTCATCTGCAAAAAATTACCAAACCACTTCCTTGTTTACCAGAGTTGTATATCCCACAACAATGACAGCTCCATAAGAGCATTTTCCTTCGGCCACATGGCGTCTGTTTCAAAGAGAGGCAGTTCTATTGAAGACTGTTGGACCATGCATTTTGAAAACGGAAAGATGTGAAGCCTGACCAAGCGTCATTATGCAAAGACTTGGCAGTAAGAACTGATTGTGGAAAACAACAATACTAAGAATGTATTTCTAAATCAAAACCACATGTAAAACATTCTTTACGCGGAAATGCACCAATGACAATAAACAGTAGTCATAGCCCAATATAACATAACAGAGCGTTTGCAGGGTAGGAGAGCTGTTTTTACATAAAGGGGTACTCAAGCAGTCAAGAGTTGTTATAAAAAGCTGAGTGACACTAAAATGGTCAAAGTCATTGAAGCAAATATAATAACTTTAGCCTCTTTTAAATAGCCTCTTTTATGGGAAAGTTTTCCACACTCTAGCTTGCTCTCAGGGTCACAAAAGACATTATACAATTGTGGAGTGAGTGTTGAGTAAACTTCATATGTAAAATTAGTGGCATGCCCCATAACGTAATACGCTAATGGCAGTAGGTTTTCCAGTGGCGCAAGTTAGTATTCAAGGGAAAGTTCTGTACTGATAGTGGTTACAGATACACATCATATTCATTAAAGCCATTTCTTTATTTGCTGTACCTTTACATGTATGGCTTGACTTCCTGTATATATAGCTATAAAGATTTAACATTACCAAAAACATTTGGGATAATCACAATTTATACACAAATAGCTCTTTTGCTAGGCAGAGAAACATGCGCTAGTAGTAGCAGCAATTACAATACTATTCAAAGCAATTATAACAAGATTATTTATAGCTCCCTTTACAGCCATTGGGATTTCTCAATAAAGACAGGTCAGCAGTTGCTGCCAGCTATGGCTCAGGTCCTCAGATATACTGCAGTGTACTAAATGAAGCTTCCCAAAACATGCCAGTCTGCACAATGCAGGTGAGGAGGCAGTGGTTTAGCATTGGGAGCAGCTTATTGAGCTTCCCCCAGGTGCCATCCCCCTAATTCAGTGTGATGTGTGTTCAGTGCGGCCATCTGTCAGAAGAGGTGCACACTTCCCTGCTTCTGTGAAATTCAAAGTCACTGGAAAGAGCATAACTACTGTGCACAACACTCACAGAAGACGGTTTCTGGTTTGTCGTTTTTATTCAGTTCATCAACATTCAAAGATGGTGCGTGAGGCTCAGATTGCAGTATGATGTAAACTGAGATCCGGTGAGATTTACTGGAATTAAATGATTAACTGGTGTCTGACCCGATGTTCCCCTTTGTGTTTGGCTAAACTCATCACAGAACACGGATTTAACTCGGTTTACAACTTCTAGAACTGTCATGTTGTTTACAGCTGAAACTTTCACAGCACTCTTCACTTAATCCTTTCTCCTAACCTCCTTTCTTGAAAGCGCATACACAGCATTGTCAGTCTCTCACAGTAAAAAAGTGGCTCCGTTTGTACTTTGATGTTAAAAAGGCAGGATCCCCTCTTCCTCTTCCGTAACCCAAGAGATTGGAAGACGGGTGCAGTTTAGGCGCGCATCTGGGATATAATAAGTCATCAGTGATGTTTATGACTTGTAAAAGCTCTCTCTGGACTGCTCTTTAAAACAACCCCAGCCTGTGTATAATGCTTATCATGGAGCTATTTGAAGGCAATATAAAAGGCGACTTTTGGCAAGAGTTCATTTGCAGGTTGGCAAATAATGAGTTACTTGTTAATGTGGGAATATCTTCTGCTGAAAGCATTGTGTAACATTAGCACAAGAAGCAAGAATAATAAAGTCAGTGCACGCACACAGAAATGTCAATTTCACAGCAATATCGAATTGTAAATTAACTACGTTTAGCGCACATTAGCTTTCATAAACGTCTTTTTCATAAAATAATGTTCTTATTTCCCATCATTTCTACTTATTATTAGTGGCAGTAAGTTTCATCATCTTGCTTTAATAAAAATGTAGAGACTTTTGAAATGTTTCACCTGGACTTAATGAGCTCTAATCTATATAAGCCAGAGGGATTGTTGTAGGGAACATTGAGGATGGCAGTGTGGTCTTCTTTTACCTTGCCTACCTTCTATATCGGGGTGGAAAACTTTTATTACCTGAGGGCCACACTGACTTAGATAAAGTAAGGGAAGGACCACATATTGGACAGTTTAAAGAATGTACTTTTAGAAAATGTTGCTAGTTTGACACATAAGGGGCTTTTTTACAGCCTCATTAATAGCATTGCATTAAATGGACACTGCGGCTCCAAACCTTAGGCTACAGCCTACACCATAACCTGATGTGCACCCACTGAGGAATCAACTACCGATGGCGACAGACCTCAGCAGCTGTGATAAGCCTTTTTGGTAGTGTTAATTACCACAAGGATAATTTTAAGAAAAGAAATGTAAGGCTGTAATGGGCTGCAACTGTATCTAACATACTCGTTATTCTAATGCAACAGCAACGGTCCAGCTAATGGACCATTTTCTCTTTTCGAAAGCTTTTACAATCTGTTAATAAACTCTGTCGTCTCTGAGGTCATCCCTGCTTTATGTCTTTTTTACTTTCAGTAAAGCCTGATTCATTATTTTGAAGTCCAACATGAAAAGCTAAGTTTTACTCTTGAGAGTGAGCAATGTAGACACATCGGTGCACCAGCATAAAAGAAACTGGGTTCTATATCAAATCAGAGGCACATGATTGCTGTCAGTTTGTATTGCCATTTTAGCAAGTAAGTAATTTTTTGATTTCAGCTTATGTGTCTGAAAAAAAGACACTTTTTTTTTGCTAAAAGCTGCTTCTTCCTTCTTCAACTGCTCCCTTTTGGGATCGCCACAGCGGATCATCTGCCACCATTTCACCCAACATTGTCCCTTCTGCATATTTTGCATGTAAATAATGGATAAGTATTGGTCCTTAGTCATTGGGCGAGAAAACAGCCTGTTTATAATAATTTCATTATGAATTCAGTTCAGTTTAGTTTTGTTTATATAGTGCCAAATCACAACAACACTTTCCTTAAGACGCTTTATACTGTGAGGTAAGGACCCTGCAATAACACAAAGAAAACAGAGAAAATCCCAGTCATATGATACTCTACTCTTTGAGCAAGTATTTTGGTGACAATGGGAAGGAAAAACTCCCTTTTAGCAGGAAGAAACCTGCGGGAGGATCAGTGAGGGGGCGACCATCTGCTGCACCTGGTTGGTGGTGCAGGGAGGAACACAGGACGAAGACAGACTGTGTGAGTCAGAGATTAATAATAACTAAACGCATAGTGAGTGGAAAAAGAAACACGGAAAAAGAAACACTCTGTGCATCATGGGAGGCACCAACCACCTTGGACATCGTATTAACACCCCCCCCCCCCCCCTTTTTTTTTTTACAATGATGTTTCTTTGTACAGTAGCACAACAATTAAATAGTAAGTGTATAGTAATGTCTATACCAATAAAAACTACCTTGCATCTTCTTGTGTAGAAGACGCAATCATATATGTCTATCAAATACATGGAACCTGACATTCAACAGTGTGCATGGTCCTCTGGGACAGAAAATGAAGAGCTCTGTTCTACATAATACCAAGTTTATGGGAACTCAAAGACATGCACACAGGACACAAGCATGCGCGTATTCAGACTCAGTTTAATTGCCTCTGAATGTCTTCCTCAAAATCAGAATTCACAGCAATCCCCTCCTCAAGTAATTATTTGAATTTCTAAAATATAGTTCAGAGAAAGCTGAGATCATGAATGACACTTTTCTTCTTTTTCATTTATTTTTTATCAAACCAGTAATCCCTGCTTTAATTGAGCAACCTCTGACTTTGCTGCTCACTCAAGACACAAAACACTGTGGCACTCTTTCTCCATCTTGTGGGGCCTTACAATCATCACACCCCTGGCTTCCTGTAATAATGCTGACCTAAAAAAAATGCTAGTCTATTTCATGCATCATTAACATGCATCAACTACTGACAATAATGAGGATAATTGGATTTTAAATGAACACAGTTCATAATTTGCTCCAGAAATTGATGGGGATTATTGATGTGTGCAGCCTCCCACCAGCCCAGTGTTCATTGACACTCATGTGTCATCACTGTCTCCTAGTGGCTGTCTTAAAATCAACCTGCCTGTGTATTTAACAATGAGGCAAACATGGGTCTTAGACTTGGCAAACTAAAATGTCCAAATCAGTGTCAACACAGGCGATTTTCTCTGTGACAGGGCCTAACAAGTTGTGGCAGCAAGAGTAAAATCTTCAGCAAACTGCATTATAAAGCCAGAGGTTGAGTGGGTTGTGAGGTTAACTTATCTGTAGTTAGAGCAAATTGACCACAATTACCTTTAGTTAATAGACAGATAGGAATACCCACATAAAAGCTAAGTTACATAACAGCCAGACAGTAAAAACCTGCCAAATCCCACTACCAACAACAACAAAAACGACCAATAACCACCAACACCCCTAACAACAATCAGCCAATAACCAATAACAGAAAATTAGCCACTCAAGGCTTGATCTCTTGCTGTGTTATTTTAATCATGACACATCATGAAAAATGACTATTTGAAATTCTAATGATGAAGGCAGATTCAGAGCATAGAGTCCATTTTTGGTACATTTGAAGGACGGGAGAGCAGAGGAAGTATTGTTGGATGCTTTTACATTGCCTGCTGTGAGCTTCTCTGGAGTCTTACAGACGACACCTTGAGCCATTATTGGATTCTTGCGCGAATTAGTCTCACTGTTTGCTCCAAAACACACTGATTGTCTTTAACAAGGACTCTCCGTTTTGTTGTTTCTCCAGTGAGTGATTCAAACCGCACTGTAAAAAAGCAACAGTGGTTTGTTATCTGCTCGTTGAAACTCAAAATGTTCCTCAGCTAATTTACAACTGGAGGCAAGAAAAACATGGAAATATCAGTCCATCTGTTGCATATCACCACTGATTAATTCAAATATAGACAATAACACAAATATGTCATTTTGAGTAGCTCAACTCCTTAAGATAACTTGAATGCAGATTATATAGTTTAGTTGGATGAGGCTGATGTACAAAAGACCAACCCTTCATGCTTATGCTGATTTGTTGAGGTAACAGGTTCATTTTCCCCATTCTTTCTTTGTTTTCTTTAACATCTTGAATACAAATTCTACAGCAAAGATTATTTTATTGTGAAAAATGCATTTTACAGTGAACAGTTTAGAAAAAACAGAACTAAATAAACACCAAACTATTTTTATATTTCTGCAAAAAACAATTGATTTTGAAATATGATAGCTATAAACAAACCTTAATGTTTTCATTAAACTCATTCATATAGTAATACATGTAATAATATAAATATTTGAATTAGGGCTGGGCCATATTATACCGTTCACGGTTTGCCGGTACAATGTTAGGCAACAATAAGAAAAGGAAATATCACGATAGAATATGGGTAAAACGCGCATGCGATAAAAGTTAACGTGAAGGTTCCTGAGGGTTAGAGGCAAATGCAATCGCATGGCAGGATGCTGTAAATGGACCAAACTTCAGTCAGGAGAACAACTGAGATAATCCATCCACAATATGAGGTTAGTCATTAATATACTGCAACAACATTGGAATAGAGCAGCTGTGATAGAATACAGCTGCAATGAATCAATGGTACAGAAGTGGAGGAAGCAAGAAGAATGAGTTGAATAAAGTTTGATTTATCTGACTGCTTTGTTTCGCTTAATGTGCCTTATAATCCCGTGCACCTTATGGTCCGAAAAATACGTATTTGACTTTTTTATTTGGCACACTGCAGTTTAATGTTGCAAAGCACCTCTTTTTAACTTCAGTGGATATTATACATGGTTATGCTGAGGATATGTCAGCCCATTTCTACTGGAAATGCCTTTTGGTTAAACTTTCAGCAAGGAATTTGCATTTGCACTGTTAAATTTTTATATAGCTTTAATGCACATAAAAAAACAGCTTCTTGTTTAAGTGAAAATAAATGGATGGTGTTTTTTTGCGCGTAAAGTTGTGGAGTTGTATTTTGTCTCTCATCAATTATATCGTCAGTTATATCGTTATCGCAAATTTTAAAATATATATCGTGATAAATATTTTTGGCCATATCGCCCTGCTCTAATTTGAATATATATACAATATTATATGTATATGTATATTATATGCATATTATATGCAGATATATAATTTGAATATTGCATGCATGGTTTTGTACTTTATGTATTATATACAGTATTTAATACATAAAGTACAAAACCATGCATTTCCATAGAAGTGAAATTCTTATGGAACCAAACAGGAAACAGTTTACACATTCAACAAATAAGAAAAAGAGTGCTGGTTAGATCCCTTGGGGATTGCATAAGGAAGAAGGATGTAAAATTCTGACAGATCAATCAAATGTCGGCCTCCCCGCTGTGGTCACCCCCTTTAAAGGATTCGATCAAAAAAGACGATAGGACCCCCTGAGAAGGGAACTTCCCAATCTACAGACATTACAATCAATCTGTAAATAGGTCAAGTCAGATAAGATGACTGCACAAGTAAACTGATTTTCAAATATTAGCATGCAGCTTCACTAGAGAATTCTAAAAATATATCAGATGTTCTGTCTTAAATATTATATATGGAAGTGCTAAAAATCAGACAGCCTTTGAAGTATTTAAAGTAGCCTGCAAGTATTTTAAAGCTAAGTTTTTCTTTCAGCTGTGCACAGATGTTATTTTGACAACGGTACCCATTGTGCTGTGTTCGAGAATAGAAATGGAGTGACAAAAGCTCAGCTTTGATATAAAGTGATATGTTTTTCATTGGATCGCTGCTGTAATTAGCATGTGTATTGTGAAAAGTCTTCTGTATGAATAATTTAAAAAGAACATTAGAAGTTCCTATTAATGTTAGTTATATAAAGAGTAGTGCCAGTATGACTGACTTGAAACTCATTTAGCAAAGAACATGTTGTGAAAGGCCAGCCCTGGTATTTCTTTGTAGGATTCTACTAATTAAACAGGTATACTGTGTCTTTTACCCCATGTTATCGTTGCAGCACTAAGGTGCAACAATCTGTTTCTGCTCTCTTTTTTCTTCTGCTAGCTCAACATTATGGAGAAAAATGTCTGTCTGCATTGTTAAGCGTCGCTAAATCTATCTATTAGGTGTCCTTCCTGTGGCTTTTCCTAATGATTTTTCCTGATCTCAGTGGAAAACAGCATGTGCTCAAGCAACGATGTGAAGGAGAATTGATTAGGACTATCTAATCTAATCTAATTCGTCATCTTGTGTTTTTGCCATGCTGTATAAATATGGCCGTCTTTAAGCTAAATTAACTATTCAGCCACTACCTTATTCTTTAACATTTAGCAAATGTAAAAAAATCCTGCTCATCTCAAGTGGCAGATTCAAGGTAAAACAGTTAACACTATAATTTCTTTTTCTAAAGGACAAAAATCTGTTTTACTCAGTGTTTTAATGGCCTAAGCATCTATGTGTGTCCCTACAAGGCCCCCATCCTTTCCACATAAACCAATCCAGCTGAATAATTACTGGAATTAGTTCCACTGCATCTCATAGCTCCACTCCTGATGTCGCTCTGCTATGACTGCTGTGACTGACCATAATTACAGTAAAGAATAATTACACAGCACAAGGCCTTTTTTAGCAAATTTTAACTGAGGCAGGCTATTAGCAATGCAGGCAGTCACATCTGACATCAGCGGGCACCCTACAGTGCAAGCATTTTATGTTGTGAAAATTACTGACCAGAAAAGTGAAAGAGCTTTTACCACCACTGGAAAGAGCATTTGATTCTTTCCTTTTCATGGTTTCTGCGAATTCATCTGAACCTGTTGATTCATTTCCAGGACAAATATCTCCATGATCTGCTATTGCAGATGGATTTTATCGAGCAGCCTTCTGCATCTCTTTGCTTGGCGGCTCTAACAGACTGCTGTTTCCAAGTTGACTCGTAAGCTCTTGGTTTTGACCTTGCTCCCATAATGACAGCAAATATTGACAAAGGCCTCCTCAGTAAATACTATTCAAATGCAATGCGTGGTATGGTCAATGCAAGCCCACGCACATCCTTGAGAAGATGATAAATTACAACTTGTTTTATTTTTTTCTGCATGTCTCCCACTTATACATCTCTCTCCAAAGCAATTCCAAGTTGATTTCGCCTTCAGGTCATTTTAACACTCGAGTACTGATCGAGAAACGTTCCCTTTTTTTTCCAGTGCCCAAACCTCTCCTCCACATTCAACTTTGAGCCTCTGCTTAAATATTTTTCTTGTAGAAACAGAAAGAAGAGATGTGGGTTTGGCTTGGTAATTTTTGGTACTGTGGCTTCACAGCCTACATACATGAGTTGTTTGAACTGAGAGGGCCAGAGGTAAGAACAGCAGAGAGAATGAGAGCAAAGTCGAGGAGGCAAGTGTGCAGATAAACTCTTTTAGTTTGCTAAAAACTGACCTCTTGTGGTCACAAGTGATAAGATGACAGAATACATCTTTTGGCTGCTTTTGGAAATAAATACAGTTCTTCACAGTTATACATAGTTAATCAGAGAGGCCCAATGCAATGGAAATAAAAGAAATTAAATAAAACCAAAATGGAATTTGAATAAAACAATGGCAATAAAAAGTCACAGCAGATTTGGAACAAAACACAACAGAAATAATAACAGGAAAAAAGCTCATTCAAAACCCTCACAAAACACAATGACAGTGGTTTTTGGCAACGCAGAACAGCTGCAGTGACAAGCTAACACTAAAAGGCTAATATCAAACGTGTATCTACAGCATTATACGAATATTGTTTGATATTATATGAATGGTGCGTTTTAAACAAACATTACCCTTGCATCTTTTTTCTCCCTAACAACACCGAAGAATCCTCCACTGCTTTTATGTGTGTCTCAGTGCAATCCGTCGCACGTGTTCCATCACGTTATTGTCTCCCCAAAAACACTTCCAGTGTATTTTGTGAGATTTTGTGTTATTCAACTTCTGTTATGTTTTTTTTTCTATTTCAATTACTTTTTACTTTTAACTGGCACAAACAAGACGGCACACATTACTCCAGTTCTGGCTTCTCTTCATTGGTTGCCAGTAAACTTTAGGGTTCATTTGAAAATTTTAGTTGTAACTCTTAGAGCTCTGCACAGTGAAGCTCCCCATGATATCTCTGACCTGTTGAAACCTCGTGCTTCATCCCAAGCACTTAGGTCGTCAGGTTAGAGGTTACTGGTGGTCATTCAGTCACGTACTAGGTTTCAAACACGTGGGTCATCGGGCTTTTCAGGCACTGGCACTCCCTGCCGTTGTCTTTATGCTGTCTAGACTCCATTGACTCCTTTAAAAAGCAGCTGAAGACATTTTTAAACAAACAAGCTTTTAATTAATTTTTTCACTGTTTTATATTATTTTATTTGTATCTCTGATTTTATTGTGAAGCACCTTGTGATTTATATCTGTGAAATGTGCTATAAAAATAAATTTTACTCACTTACTTACTTTTAATTTAATATGTTCTGTGTTGTTGTTGTTACCTGGAGTGTGCTTTTTTTGAAAGATGATTAGTTGCATTTGATAATTATTTGAATATTTAATACTTATAATTATTCCAATATGATACAGTTTATAATATTTTCTAATTATAAACTTAGCTCATGACATCAAATCCCATTTAAGAGGATGTAATAGCCAACAGTTTTTTCTTCTGTAATCCTGCTAAACTGCACTTTTCGCAGCCCCTTCTTTGACTTTCCTTGTCATCACCTACAGCTACAAATGCCAGCCGAGCGCCCTGAGGAACAGCGTTACATCTCTGACCTGTTATTATTAGTGACACAAAGACAACGGTAGAGTTTGCCTTTTATAAGTTAATGATAGGCTATTCATACCAGTGAGAGACATGGATGAAATGGGCAAACTAGTGGGACCTAAAATGTACAAGTGAGACTGATTCACCCTTTCTTCTGACGACAGAAAGAATTACAAGATCATTATGCAAATATTTTGTTGCAAGAAATCTTTGCCCTCAACCTCGACTCATATATCTCAGCTTGTATGGAATTTCTACAATCTTCATTGCTCAGAGGCTTAGTCAAAAATCTTTTGGCTTGCTATGAAATCACAACCATGCACTGTTGGATGAAACAAAGTGCAGACATGAGGAAGAGATTTCTCTGTGAGTGGACTGTTCAGCGTTACAAGTCAAATAAAAGAAAATGTCAAAGGTTATGCATGAGTCTGTGAGACATTAAGGAGCACTGAAAAAAACCAGGAGATACAACCAGAGTCGGTTTGTGTGTGATATTCTTGTTAGTGTGGTTAATTTATTGACCAAAAGATAGAGCTGTGTGAAATCGCAAATTTTGGTGGTGATCTGATACCAAGTAAATACAGGGCCACTATGGCCGCTACCAATACCGATACCAATACTTTTAACCAGGGGCGATTCTAGGATCAGAGCTTTGGGGGTGCTGAGCACCCAAAGAGATGCCCAGCCAGGCAAGATAAACTTTACACGTCACGATGAGACTTCTTCCCTGTCTCTTTCAGTCCCTGCATCCTTAAATGTCTCCAGTTGTCCCAAGTTCTCTATGACTGTCTCCTTGGTCCTCCCACCAAAAGAAATTCAAATATAATACATTTTTAAAAATTATACATTTTAACCGCTAACTAACATACATTTATCATTAATAATTTATCATATATTTATCAGGGAACCATATTTAAGCAGCTTGGTTCTGCTGGCGGTTTCTTCCTGTTAAAAGGTGTTACCTACTTTTCCCAAGCGCACCCTTTTAGAGGGTCTTCTGATTCTCATAATTTTCTCTGTATTATTGTAGGGTATTAACTTTACCATATAAAAGCCTCTTAGGCAGCTGTTGTTTTTAGGCGCTATATAAATGAATTGAAATGAATATTGATTTTGACACAGCTGTGTTCAAAATGCTCTTGCATCACAGAATGAGTCACTGCCACCAAAGAGACACATTCCTTTGATTTTGTTTAAACCAGAGTGCAGCCATCATTAGGACCAAATAAGCATCCTCAATGCTTATTTGGTCCTAATGATGGCTGCATTCCTCATTTGCTAATTTCCAAACATTCCTCTCTGACATGTTTCTCCAACATTGAATGCCTGCTGCCCCAGGCTGTTATTTGTCTGCTAAAATGTATAAAAGTGAATATTATGTATTCACATAATCCGGGACCCGATGGGGTGAGTCTCCATGTCTTCAAGGCCTGTACCCCCAGCTTTGTGGAGTCTTTCATAAATTGTTCATGTTGAGTCCACAGAGGGCCCCAGTGCTGGGGAGGACATCAGGCCTAGTTCCTGTGCCAAAGACGCCACGTTCCAGTGGTCCCCCAGGATTACAGACTTGTGGCACTGACTTCCCATGTCATGAAGATCCTGTAAAGACTCATCCTTGAGCAGCTCCAACTTAATGTCAGGCCACATCAGGATGCCCTTCAGTTGACTTACCAGCGCAACCTCAGAGCTGAGGACGCCATCATCTACCAGCCCAATTGTGTCTACGCCCAACTAAACTAGCCGGCGAGCATCGTGAGGGTCATGTTTTTTTTCTTTTCCAGTTCATTCAATACCATTAGGCCGATAATAACCTGACAGTGATGCAGGTGGATGCCTCTCTTGTGATCTAGATTGTGATTACCTACAGGAAGACCACAATATGTGCGTCTTCAACACAGTGGCACAACAAGGGATCATACTCTCCCCTTTCATCTTTGCCCACTACTCCACAGACGTCAGCCACTGCAGAGAGACCTGCCATCTTCATAGGTTTTCTGATGACTCAGACATCAGCCAAGGGTCTGATGACCCTTGGCTGCATCAGCAAGGGTGATAAGACAGAGTACCCACCTGTGGCTGACTCCTGTGTCACATGGTGCGAGCTAATCATTTAGAGCTCAGTGTGACAAAGACCTAAGAACTGATTGATTGTGGACTTTAGGAGGACCAGGAAACCCGTGACCCCTACTTCAATCCAGGGGTCGATATGGACATTGCGGAGGACTAGAAATACCTCAGAGTACACATAGATAATAAACTGGACTGGGTTAAAGCACCACTGCACTCTACAGGAAGGGCCAGAGTCTATGCTGTTGCATGCTGGGACAGCAGGTTGAGGGTCACAGATACCAACAGACTCAATAAACTGATCCACAAGGCCAGTAATGTTATGGGGATAGAGCTGGATTCCCTTAAGGTAGTGTTGGAGAGGTGGATGTTGTCTAAGATAAAGACAGTGCCTCCCACTCACTCCTTGACGTGCTGGCCGGTTCCAGGACCACGTTCAGTGAGACTGGGATTACCCACATGCACCGCTGAATGACAGAAAATCATTCCTGCCTGTGGCTATCTAGCTGTACAACTTCTCCATCTAATGCACAGTGCAATAGTTACACCCTTTTGCACACCCTCTACAGTGAAAATAACAATTTTACAGTTTTGAGTAAAATGTCAATCATATATATTTAGTCACTGTAATATTCTAGATATTTATAACTGTAACCACATAATTTCCTCGGGATTAATAAAGTATTCTGATTCTCACGATGGTTTCAGGAGCACATGGTTTTATATTGTTCTTCATGAAGGCAAAAATGACATTTTCATGAGTATGTATTGTAGAGAAGAAATATTTTCCTGTAAAATGCAATGACAGTAACAAAGAACCCCAGATTCTCAATGACCTCATGCTTAACATTGTGCTTAGCAAGATAATGCAGGGAGAACTGCCATGTATGCTGCATCCACCCTCCACTCTTGTGCATCTTCAACATATTCCCATTCCTCTTCCTTTCCCGTTGGCAGACTGCCACCCCCTGCAAACTGTGTGCAAGCCTCTTCATACTGTAACTCTGCTGCACCAAAGCTCTTTAAACATTTTCCTCATGACTTGTGTTTGCGGGCTTGGATCTGGGCAATTAGATTAACTATTTTGCGCATCTTGAATACCACGCATATTTTGGAGAGTAGAACTATCCAGTGGGTAGAATCTCCAAATTATTTACAAAAGCCAAAAAAGAAACGAGAAAGTCTCTTGCTGGCGTGCACAAGTAACAAACTCATTTGAAGGATTCACAGATTGTTTTGCAAGCTTCTACAGTTGTTTGAGGATTAAAATAAAACAGAACAAAAATGGAATATATACATGGAATTTGCAGATAAAGAATGATTTCCGTTTGCTTTAAAACAAATGCATTTCAGTTTGCAGATCTATTCCAAAAATATAGAACCATAAAAAAACACAAGCTAAAATGGTTCAGACAGATATTGTGGGGCATAGACATAAAGGCTTTTAGACAAGTAGTATAATTTGTAATCAGTTCTGCAATTAACTACACAGCAAATCACTGGAGTTAAATATTCTGGAGTTAGGCATAAAAGTGCGCAAGAGTTACATTCCGGGAGTTTATTTTTCACCTTATACTACAGTCAGTGTTGGGGAGTACTCTAAAGCGGTGTAATATTTAGGTGTTCATTCACTGGGTGCTAAGGAGTCTAATTCAACACATTGCTGGTGTTGTTTGTCTGTCGACCGTTACAGCGCCTATCTGTGTTTCTTTCTTGGACTCCGACATGTAGGAGGTAAAAATACTTTATTTACTTTGGAATTTTCTGTGAGTGTAGTGATGTTATTTATATATATATATATTCAGTTACATGGATGCACAAGTAAAATATAAAGTTAACTAACTAGCACTACATGTGTTTTCTGTATGTTATGCTGATTTGGAGATAGCAGCTAGGCTAATGCTAGTCAAAAGTTAGCTAACTTACTTATCTTACTGTATTTTAAGATACACATTTCACGTTGTCAATGAAAACGTTTATTTCTATTTCTTAATTTTAACACCAACGTTTAATTTAACGTTAGCTAACTACAGTAATATTCTGTTTAGACTCATGGTAATGGCCGTATTTAACCAAAGAGAGGTGCAGCCTGCACTGATGAGATGTTGAGGTACCATTAACATCAGTTAGTTAGTCCTGCTGCACACTGAGACATGCACACAACCCTGTCTCCAGAACTGTAAAGACAAGGACACAGCAAACATGCAGTCACATTGTCTGCTAAACCAGCCTAGCTAAATAGATTTTAAGCAATATTTAGTGTGGACAGGCTAACTCAATGTAAGACAGTGTTCGTTGATTAAGTTATACACAGTTTACATAGAGTTACCATAAACAACCTCTTCTTCTTGTGTTGTGTTTCATAGTAGTAAAGGTATTTTTTTCCGTAGGTGGCCAAGATGTTGATAAAAGTAAAACACAGAGAGACAAAGAAATATGCAAAATTGGAAGAAGTCAGCTTCACAGATTTTGTGAGAGCAGGTAAGTTATGGTTTGTACTAAGTCATTAAAGAAGAAATGATAATGTTGTTATTAACTAAGTGATGATTTTACTTCAGTGCAGCAGAAGTTTCTCATACCAGAAAATGCAGCACTGAAAGTCACGGATGAGCAGGGTATAGAGGTGGATGAGGATATCTTTCCTGAACTTGCAGCAGTCAAAGAGGTGTGTTTTGTCATCTATACAGCTGAAGGTAAGTAAATATATGCTCTGATAGATTTTGAAGGATTTGATTTGTACAGTTACTCTTAAATAAACATTTTTAATTTGTCTAATATCCTGTGGTAACAATCACAAAATGCTGTTTTCATGGCTCAACAGTAAGTTGGATTTATCACATGCATTTCAGACATCCTGGAAACACAATCATCCAAGAAGCTGCGTGACTGCTCAGACCTAACACACTATGTGACACTCACACCTTGTGGTATGTAAATTGTATATTACCATAATAAAATACAAAATAACCATCTGTTCTCCTGGGAGAAAGTATAATTTAATCAAACCGTGCAATTTACTGGCCCTGTGTGCATAAATGGTATCTTTGTTGTGTTGTGTTTTTGATTGTATATACCTTGTATTCTAATATTTTTATTTGTCACCCTCAGATTTGACTGTCCTGAAGCAACATGTGGAAGAGCCCTCCTCTCCAAGTCTAACAGATACATTGTCTGTCTCAACCACCAGCAGTCAGAGCAGTGACACAAGTGATGCCGGACTTCAAATGGTTCAGCCTCTATTGGACAGCATACATGAAAGAAATGTAGATACAGTACTTAATTGACTTATACTTGACTCTTTAGTTGCCATTACTTGAAAAAGCTTAAACACGAAGATAAAACAGATTAGAGAAAAATAATTTAATATAGTATTTCATGTAGTTTGCTCTGCAACTGTAGTGTGTAATAAGACTTGCTCTCTCTCTCTCGCTCTCTCTCTGTTTTTGTTATGCATGTTAACCATGAAACGTGTTTCCATGATCAGTGTCCTGCTTTTCAGGTAAATGAAACCATTTTTAAGAAGATACTGGTCCTAGAAAGGGAGAAAGTAAGACATTTCAAATGTTTTGATTCCCAAATGTCATATGGGTGTGATTCACAATTTTATGTTCTGTGAGAGAGTTGCATTACTTAATTTGTTGGCTTGATGGAGACTTTACAGAGTCTTCCTCACGTTAACACTGCATTACAAGAAGTGCTTATTCTGTAGTCATTTTTTTCCTTTAATTCTGTTTTTTTTTTTCTTTTCGCCCAATGTTAGGCCTTTCTGACCTCAACTGTTTAGCTGCCAATAATGGTGGATATTATGCTATTACAGTACTGTTACACAGAATGTATGTTAATCCATGCAGCATTCATATTTGAATATGTTATTTTTGATAAATAAAATCCATACATTCATAATAATCACTATTGTGTTTTTGTAGTAATTTGCACCAAAAACCTAAAACTTTTTTCAATTGATGAGTAACACTACAAAAGAGTTAATATCAAACTTAACTCTAGTTATGAGTTAAATTTTACTCTATATGGTAGTAGAAATTTCACTCCGTGAGAGTTTAGTTTTAACTCCTATAAAGAGTTGAAAAATCAACTCCCGGAAAAGAGTTACTCTAACTCTGCACTAGAGTTCATTCGATGGTCACGCATGTACACTCAAATGTAGTTAATCTGAACTCCCTGAGAGTTTATTCCAAGGACCAGAATTTGCTGTGTAGAAGTCACTGCTGGTATCCAAGAGGTGTCTTTATATGTGATTAAAATTAGTTTTCTCT
Source organism: Maylandia zebra (assembly GCF_041146795.1). Taxonomy (NCBI): domain Eukaryota; kingdom Metazoa; phylum Chordata; class Actinopteri; order Cichliformes; family Cichlidae; genus Maylandia; species Maylandia zebra. Next base: position 37,191,775 of record NC_135188.1, on the reverse strand, counting down.
TGTTAGGGCAAATGGCTCATCATATGATTAAATAAAGTTTTTTTGTCAGCTTTTTTGAACGAAAAGTTCACCAAAAACTGAGAAAAACATCTGTTTTAGGTGAAATGCACACCAGCCGAGTGCTTCTTTTGATTAGGATCAATTCTGTTAAATCCCACAATCAAAGCAAATACTACAAAAACAATGCCTCTGGAAGATTAGACATTAGAAATCAGATGATGATGTTAATTAGAGACAGAAGTTAGGGCTTTTTGCCTGCATTAAAAAAAAGTCATTACTTTTTTATCCTGTATGGGAAGGATTCGGGGCTAGAAATATTAAGCGGGTCTATGTCCATTCTCTAACGAAATCTGTGGCCAATTGGGGAGATTCTCTGGAGGTAGAGCCACTTTCACCCTGTTGTCATCATCCCCTGCACATTTATAGCAAACTTTTATTCACATTTAGTGTGCAAAAGGTCAAGTGTGTTCAAGGTCAGTAGAGTGAAGATTGCAGTCAAAAGAGTTCTGTTTACTTACTCCTTCCAATTCCAAGTGGATAATCATATTTACCGTGGCAAATTAACATATTTGAATAGTTATAAGAGCTTTAAGTGTTATTTTAGGGTCTTTACAGTATAAAACACCTTGATGCAGCTGTTATTGTGATTTGATACTATATAAATTGAACTGATTTAAATTAATCTCAACACAACATGCGAAAAAATCATGAAATAAAATATATATGGACAGTTTAAGGCCAGTTAAATATCTTGCTGTATTTTATGTTCTTATCTATGAGTCACATTGAAACCTCTGGTCAGAACACTGTTTACCTCAGCTCTCAGTCCTGGGTGAGAATTGTTCTCATCTATTTGCTCTGGAGAAAACTGGTAAATCTTTACAAAAGGAATCCAATACAAGTCGATGAGTCATTGAAGCTCACTTTGGACTGATGACGGCAATACTGAGATGATACTGTTGTTGAGGATATGCTGAACTTTTCTGCTGGTTAGCACTGGTGTTTGTGCTGCTGTAGGCTGTTATAAGCTACTGTTAGTTGGCCTAAGTAAAATTTAAGTGCTACAATATTGAGAATAGATAAGAAGGTTTATGCAAATTTTTGTTAGAGCCCTGATGAGGTGAGGAGGAAGACGATGCCATTTTATTCCGACGTTGTTAGGCAAGGCAAGGCAAGGCAAGTTTATTTGTATAGCACAATTCAACAACAAGGTGATTCAAAGTGCTTTACAGAGACATTAGAAACAAGAACAAATAAAAAGCACGATTTAAAATTGATTAAAACAAGCAAATAAACTAACTAACTAATTAACAAACAAACAAACAAACAACAGTATATAAAATCAAAACAGATAAAATCAGAACAGTAGATAAAATCAGTAGTTTTGAAATTTAAGCTTAAAGAGTGGATTTGGTGCTTTATTCAAATGCAGCTGAGAACAGGTGAGTCTTCAACCTGGATTTAAATAAACTGAGTGTTTCAGCTGATCTGAGGCTTTCTGGGAGTTTGTTCCAGATATAAGGAGCATAAAAGCTGAATGCAGCTTCTCCGTGTCTGGTTCTGACTCTGGGAACTGATAAAAGACCGGATCCAGATGACCTGAGGGATCTGGATGGTTCATACTGGGTCAGGAGGTCATTGATGTATTTTGGTCCTAAACCATTCAGAGCTTTATAGGCCAGCATCAGAACTTTAAAGTATATCCTCTGACGGACAGGCAGCCAGTGTTAGTGTTGTTGTCTCTTTCCTTGGTGTTTTTGCTTTCTTGGTGACTATAAAAACATGAGAAGGAAGCTTCTTATCTTGAGTCTGAAATCAGACTCATTCATGTGCCTGTACCTTTGATGTAATACGTATGAGGACACGGCAGCTTCCACAAACCGGCGCCTACTCCTATGTATTTTTAATGGATTCATTTTAAATTCATGATAATGTATGAGTTTATTGGAATATGTAATTACATGCTAATCTATGCATATGTATCATTACTATCTCCCTTTTTTCTATTAAATAACCTAAAAGAAATTACTGACTACAACTTTAACAAAGATTTTAAATAAGTTTAAGGGAACTTGAAAGTTGGAAGATACCAGATTGTGATATAAAGCATTCATTTAGAGTATTTTTTTTTCTTTTGTCATCGTGACATTCTGATGAATTCAACATGTTTAATATTCTATTTTGTCAATCACGTGTCAACTTCCAACTCATCTTCCCTCAGCCACTGTTGTGTTTATGTTGAGTCGTGTCTTCTCTTTTTTCTTTTTAACAAACCATTGAAAAGTGAAAGCATCTACTCTTCTTGTTCAAGAGTTTTTCTTCTTGGTCATTTCCACCGGGAGCATTGTAAAGCAAGTGAATCTACCTTTAGTCTTGCAAATTGTGACCCTGCTAGGTCCCCAGACACTGACAGATATAGTCTATGATTAAAAACTCGGACTTGTGATACATTGTCATGTCACACTGAGAGAGTTCCAGACTTTTGTCTTAAATAAGGGTTTTCAAAGTTTTCTAGTATATGGTAGGCAGAGTATAGTGTGTTGAAGTCTACCAAAACCAGCATTTTTAAATTTAGATTAAAAAAAAATGCAATTTATGTGCTTTGACAGTTTAACCTAGCTTTATTTGTTGTCATAATATTTTTTTCTTTGTTTTAATGAGGGCTTCTCAAGCAAGAGAAAAAGCCCCTATATCTTGGAATGGTAGGCACTCAAAAATCAAAGGCAAAGTTATACCTTTTCTAAAGGTTGTCAAGTGAAAGCACTTTTAAGGGGTGTACAGAGAGGAAGGTGGCAGGCTATTGCTTACCACTATATTCTGTTCATTGTTAAAATAGCCATAGAGGACAGAATATTGCTGTGTGATGTCAATATAGCAAATCTAAGCAGCGTTTATAAAGACTGAGTACATTCAAGAAGCTAGCTGAGATGCCATCCAGACTGGAAACCCGCTTTCTGAGACCTCTTTCCTCTCGTGGTCTCGAACTCAAACATGATACCATTGCTAATGATATCAGCTAACCCGTCCTTTGCAGTAGTACATCTGGTATGCGTCACAACACTGTTCAGAGGAAAGAAAAGAAAATGAACTTTAAAAACGTGAGTCAGATCCACCCTCAGTCGGTCTCTGTCTCCGTCTGGTTTGTTAGCAGTGACTAAATGTCTCTCTGTGGTTGGCTGTCTGTGTGCTTCACTCCCTGCTGTGTTCCTAAGTCTTACTAAGGACTGGATCTTCTTGCAGTTACACTGATATTGTGGTGTTGCTGTTGCTGCTTTCTATCTAGACACTTCTTCATTTTAATTTTCAGTATACACACAGCTACATCCATATACTGTACCATTATGCATGTTAGCTTCAATGGGTAAGACCCCAGTCATGCAGTGTGAGAGACCAGTTGGCGACAACCAGTTTAGAAGGAAACACGCATATTGCCCTACTGATTGCAAGTAGTGGCTGGCAGTTGCATTGAACTGAACTACTAAAGCCTCATTTATGCAATGACACCGGTCAGCGAGAGGCTGGTAACCACCATTCGGTACCTCCAGCAACCTCCAGCAAGCACTCACCATCACTACTGTGAAATTGGTTTCAAATAGAGGTTTCAAATAAGGTGCTACACTGAATATCTCATTGTGATTGCTTTGGTTGCTAGCAGGTTGCCAGGGTTACCAACAGTTTGCATGGAACATGCTAACTTGCCTACAAACACTCACAAACCACTCACCAGGGGTATTTTCTTTAAACAAGCTGGTTGTGGTGTTCTTTTACTTTATAGAAATTGATGAGGGTATCCCCTTTGCATTTTTATTAACATATATTTGTCATGTTTTCCACATGGGAGATTTGACCTATAAGTCACGGCTGTTCTAAAATGAGCAAATCCAAATGAAATAAAGCAAATTAAAAGAACAGCTGTTCCCAGTTTGGGACAGCTGGTCCCAAAGTAGTTTAAAGAGACTGGATCCACATCTGTATTTTTGTTCTGTGAACCACAACCACTACATTGGCATCAACTTTCCTCTAAGTCGGCATATCATGCTGATATAATATGTGTTTCTTGGCCACTCTATTGGCTGACAATGAAATGTAGATTTGTCCAGCATTCCATTTGTTAGCTATTTGGTATGAAATACGACAGAACCTGCTTGATTATTTTGGGGTATTGTCTAGAGGTTGACGTATCAATCTAAATATCAGCAGTATCGATAGAAATGCTAGTGCGATATAATCAATACTTTATTTCTATCGTCTAAGTTCAGTATGTAGCTCACTGAATTGTGTAAAATTATTTGGAAATGAAAAAATATACCTCATAGATGCCCTGTGAACAAAGTCTGAAACTTTTTGTGTTGACTTTCAAGACTATTTTTTTAGCATTGATTTTTTAAAGTGTTTAAATACACGAAAAGTTGAAAGGTGTGTTTTACTATGTAAACTAGTTATTGTGACTGTCTTTATATGTTAAAAATATCATTATCAGTATTGGTAAAATATTGGTATCAGTATCAGCATTACTGCCCATTTATTTACTTGGTATCGAATCAATACAAAATCTACTGTATCACACATCACTACTACTGCTAGAAACTGTGGAGAAACTTGTTTCAGGGTTTTTATTCATTTCCATAACAAGCTAAGGTGTTTCTTCTAATCTGAGTTTGAGAGGAGCAAGAAAGTTAGTGGGTGAGCTGGGCCTTATATAGTGCAGATGATTAAGGTATGTCCACCGGAGATCCAACAGGATCCAGCAGTAGGAACGCCCATCAGAGGACCACCAGAGTCCCTGTTAAAGAAACATACACACACTAAACAGCAAGACAGAGGCAGAGAGAAATCGTCAGCTGGCACTGAGGGCAAGCAGGGTCCACGACAGGAACTCTATAAACTCTCAAAGCTTTGTGTAATGTTAATGTATCCCTGGTTTGTTGCTCCAGCCCTGATCAATTTCCTCTCTGTGATAAATAAATATAAACTTTGCTCCAAGCTACTCTAAAGTCGCAGCACTCTACAAAGAGAAATATGTCCTGACCCAGTATACAAAATCCCCTCCCATTATGTCACGTCTCTTTTTGCCCAAGCATATTGCAAATATCTAACTCCTGATCCATTAATTATCACTGTGGAACAAGACTATAAATTGTGCTTGTAGATGTCACTGTGCGCGTTGTAAAAGAGATGGAGACAGATGGGGACTAAAATCCTTTTAGATCTGAGCTTTCCTGCCCACTCCGACATGTGGGAGGAATGGGAGGAAGGGAACAGATTGATAATGACTTGTAAGGGAATCACAAGTGTTACTGCAGACCATGTGAGCAGATTCTTCCCAGCTTGAAATGGTCAGTTGCAGTCAGGGAGAAATTTAAAAGGTTATGGGCATTAGGTGAGAAAATGTGCTCATAATGAGAGCCGGTCGTAAATAAATTGGAAATGGCTTTAGCTGTCAAAACAGCTCATGATTCACTTGGCTTAAGAAGCCGCCTAAATCTAATTTTCACAGCACCTCTTGTACGTTTTCATTTATCCTTTCCACAGTGTAAACAACCATAATTTCCTGAATCATCTGGCTGACCCACACAGTTTCATAACATAAATAATCTAGGAATTAGTTATGGTTGCAGATCGATAAATGCTGGCTTTACCCTTTAAATTTTTTACTGAAAGAAGACAAATACGTGCGATGAAATTACATCATGGCTTTTCCTGATGCAACTAACGCTAACACAACTGTTGTTGTCAGATAACATCAGATTTCACATAACAGGGGCCTGTTCTTCGTACCTCGCTAAGTAAGTTAGCTGGATTAGATTGTTGACGATTTCGCGTGATCCTGGATCGTTCGGTTCCCCGAAGCTCATCCGGGACTTGCTGTCATAGCAACAGAGCCGTAAGCGTAAACCTGCTCGGGAGCAGGTTTACTTTATGTAAACAGGATTAGATCGCGGGCACGCAGGTATGTCCGCTTCATTTATACGAAAGCAACAGCGATATTCCACCACTGTTTCACCATAAATAAATAATATCAATGTAACTGAAGATAATGCAGCACTTGATCCTTTTATTGATTTCACACAGATACATACAGGTCATTTCCTAAAAAAGGGAAATGTACTATTAACATTCTATTACATGTGATTATTACAGATGTAATTCATATTTCAGAGTAGTAATTGTAAATTACTTCGTGTAATCAAGATGAGAGACCACGGCTATAAAAGCGAAGGTGGATTTGGGAAGTCTGTCGCAGTCATATCCTGTCCGTATACGCGAGCAGCCCATTGCGGAAGGTGCAAGATTGATAAGGAGAGTTTTCAGAATTCAGCATATATTGCGGGACAGACAGGATCCTTTAGCTCAGCACGACAGTGTGCTCATAGAGAGATATCGATTTTCCCGTGAGGGTATTATTTAGGCCTACTTAACCAACTTGTTGATGAGGGGGTGCAGGACCACCACCTGTCTTTGTTTGCTCTGCCCTTTTCTTGGTTGCTGTTATAAACAAACAGATCATTCCAGGGTCTCTTTCCAAGAGACGAAAAGCAATATAAGTGATAAATATTACCATTCTGTAGAATATTCTTATATTTCACTTTTACTTGTTCCCATGTTCTAGTGGGTCCTGTTGTGGCTCTAATGTTAAAGGGGATGTAATATAACATATTATAATATAATATAATGTAATATAATATTGGATAATATGGTGTGATATGATAAATCTACCCTACCGCCTACTGGTGTTGGCCAGAGGGGCCGATGGCGCAATATGGCAGCCTGGCTTCTGTCAGTCTGCCCCAGGGCAGCTGTGGCTACAACCGTAGCTGCCTCCACCAGTGTGTGAATGTGAGAGTGACTGAATAGTGGCATTGTAAAGCGCTTTTGGTGCCTTGAAAAGCGCTATATCAATCCACTCCATTATTATTATTATTATTAAATTACTTACGAGTTTAATTTGTCAGCAACTTTCTGCCAGCCCTCTCTCCTTGCTTTTGCAGCCTTTGCAGTGTTCCCTTGCGTTCTGATTAAACTCTGAAACTCCTGAAATCCCTCACTCAGGAGTTCTTGCTCTGCTGCCGAAAAATACCGAGCGCGCTCCTTCGACATTTTCGCCGACCAATCAGAGGGTTGCCGATCAATGTTTCTACTATCGATGCGTAGCCCCTTTTACGACACCCAGTGATCTCACATTACTTCATCCAGCTGTACTAATCGTCAACAGCAGGTGTGTTCGGAGAACCGGATTAGCGAGCTCACGGTTAGCGCGATGATTTGGTCTTGGATGTGTCATTTGATGTTGGATGTAGTAAGCCACGTACGAAGAACGGGCCCCAGGTGTGCAAATCAAAAGGGCAAGGCCCCCTCAAAGGTAATCACATCACCTGCCCAATAGGTAGTGCCCTTAGCTGTCAGCTGCTATTTATTGTGTTTTTAAAAATTTAAAACATTTTTTCGCTGCTCTGTATATCTACTTGAGAAATGTATGTTTGCCAGGAAATCTACATTATAGTTGTATCTTTGTTGTTAGTTGTACTCAGTCCGTCGTGTAAGATTTCCATCTCAGTTTTGGCTCTGTTTCAAATTGAGAGCTGGGTGCTTGCTCACTGAAAGCTGCATTAGAGGCTACATTTGGGAGGATGGACTTTAATGCTGTATAGTACACATATAAAGAGTGCAGAGTTTAATACAAAATCTGCACTTTTCAACTAGGCTGCATGAGAACTACTGTAATATTGTAGTATGAGGAGGTCGAGGTTCACTCGGTGTGCCAGAGGGAGAAAACCAAGGGAGCCTGGAGTGACATGACCTCTTGGGTCAGTGTGGATTGATTATAATTCATATAACACAAGTATTTCTGTTCTATTATGCAGGTGGCGCCAACATGCACTTAATATTTAATTACAAGGAAGCAGTTATGCTAATTTCCAGTGTGATGCTGCTAGCTTAGATTTAGAGTTAGAAACCTCTGCCTGAAACACGTCATTTTAGCTACTAATGAAAAATTGTTCAAAGGTTTGTGAGAAACCTATGATTACAGCTTATGTTGGTAGAGTTTGAAGAACTGTGCAGTGGTAACTCAAGGGTCACAACAGCTTCTAAAGTTGTGTGAGATTTTAGTTTAAAACATTTTTACAAATTATAAAAATGTAAAATGTTTTACATTTCGTAAGAAAACATGGCTGAAAGAGCTTCCATTCTGCAGTCAGTAAGCTGTGTGAAAATTAAATAGCAGTCAGGGAGTCATTTATTGAAATAGATTAGATAGAAAAAGCTTGTTTCTCAAGTTTAGTGCTTTGGGGATTAGCCTTCAGTTGTAAATCGCAATCATCATTATTATTATTTTTAATTATCATTTCAAGTGTGTTTTCTCTATAAATACATTTATTCATACTAGTGTTATAGTCCTGTAAATTGAAATGAGCATGTAGCTGTATGGTGGGCAAACTGCCAAAGTGTTATGTCTGAGACGACTATATGTGGCATATCTGCTTGAAGTAGCAGACAGAGGAAAGAGCAGGAAAAAATATCTAAAATGGAGCATGGAGCACTGAAGTCTGAGGTTTTGGCTCACAGGGACAATGTGTACTTGTATGATTGCCAGTTAATAAATCGGAAGAAACATGTGTCAGTCTGCATATACTTCTGCCACTTTATTATACAGGATATACCTTTTCAGCTGCGTGTTAACTAAAGACCTGCTGAAGTTTAAACCAAGCATCAAAACGGGGAAGAAAGGTGATTTACAAACTGAGGTTAAAACTTGCATGAGCTCAACAAAATTGGGCAATAAAAGATTGGAAAAATGTAGTCTGGTCTACTGAGTCTTGATTTCTGCTACGACATTCGGATGGCTTGGTTGGAACTTGACGTAGACAACACATCTTTCCTTGTTCAAGTGGTTCAGGCTACTTGTGGTGTATTGGTGTGATATGTTGTGGCACGTTACCAACAGAGGAAATATCACAGCCAACCTGAGCATTGTTGCTGACCATGTCCATCCCTTTATAAGAAACTATACTTAATTGACCTGAAATTGCAGTTTAGAGACAGTTTAATGAGAGGGGAAAAACCCATGTTACGTTCCCCTAAAAGGGTCCAGGCGATAAGGGGAAGTAACAAACAGTGCGCAGGTCAGAACAAGGAGACAGAGGCAAAATGCTTAAATAAAAGAGTTTTATTACGGTTTCCATTAATAACTCAACTAAAATCTGGTGGTTGTAGCTAGGGAGCCATGTTTTGTGATTGCTTGCTCCTGCTCGGTAGAGAGGAGTGTGTTTGGTCACTAAACTGTTCTTTACTTTTCAGTTAACTTACCCATGCCTGGGCTTTTGTTTATTCCCTTAAATGGTGATAGCGGCTTGCTTGTCTCTTTTAGTTGAGCTATTAATAGAAACTTTAATAAAACTCTTTAATTTAACCCTTTTGCCTCCTTGTCTCCTTTTTCCCACCTGGACACTTTTTGTTACTTTCCCTCATCGCCTGGACCCTTTTAGGGGAACATAACAAGTGGGCAGCTTTTTCTCTTTTATAGACTGCATCTATAAAAGAGAAAAAAACAGTTACATTAATAGCAACAGTCATTTTTTCTTTTTTATTTTTTGTGAGATACAACTTTAAAAAACGTCTTCATAGAGTGATGGAGTGGTGTCCTTTGGGGAAAGAAGCAAGGGAACAACAGATTTGAAAATATCTTGAAGAGATGGTGTAAAGACCAAGGGGGAAAGAGGCCAAGGCTGACATGGAGAGGACACAAAGTAAGTTGTAACGCTGGAGAATGTGTGTGGCCGTTTTACGGACAGTTAGCAGGAGGACTCCTCCTGACCAACTCTGTCAGGATTGACATCAGCTTTGTTTGGCAGTGAAGCATCGTGGGAGTGGGGACCACTTGAGACTCCAGTCACATTCTTAGGGACACTACAGAGGTATCTGACTGAGTGCCAGATGCACACACACATGCACACACACACACACAGTGATAGCTTAGTCCTGACTTGTGTTGGATTGGCACTAGCTTTGTGGAGCAGTGAAACGATGCGGTACTGCAAAGAAGCTGAAAAGCAGCTCACAAATGCAACCAACACAGTAGTCCAGAAGAGTGAAGACGATGCTGTGTCTGCATATGCAGCTGCCAGACGGCAGATGAACATTAGCATTAGTTTAAAGAAATAAAAAAAAAAAACAGCTGACACCAAAAACCTTCCAGAATATAACAGCAAGTGTCTTTTATCTCTCATCAATCTAAAGCTTCCTTCTGCAACACACTCAGGCTGTTTATGCTTTTAGTCACAGTTCTTTAGCCTGACGCAGTGTTTTACGGTTTATTAAAATTAGATTCAAATCTTCTTCAATTAGATCTTTTTTGTGTGTTCTTTCTTTCATAATTTCTGCTATCTAGGTACACTTTGTGGGAAAGCACAAAACACCGGATAAAAAGGATCAAATGGGGAAAAAGCTTGACAAGAAAAACTGCCTAAAACAAAACATTTCAAGCAGTTTGAAGCATGAGCTTTTAGATCTTGGTATTACTTGCACAGATGTACATTATTGGAAACTTTAACCAAAGTTAAATATAATATAACACTTTGGGCAGTGTAAATCTGACTGAGAATAAGGAAGAGCACATTGAGTTCCCTTTTATCTTTCAGTCATGTAGATGCAGCAGAGTCATAAGATATTACAGAGGGGAATATTTACAGAGGAGATGTAAGTGCCAGAACTAAAAATTGCATGTAGTATTGCACTTTATGACTTTATGAAGAAAGAAAATGGAAAATTCTGTATTTAGTGTTGTTTAGTCTTTATGTGAAAGTCTAGCGGGAGGTTATGTGTACATTTATGTGGCACATTATCTGCTTCATCATTCCTGAGTGACCGCTGTGGCAGAAACATAGCAACTTACAAAAAGGACTGCTTTTATATCCACCAATCAGTGTGGTTTACAGTAAATGCTACATTTACCATCTATGCAGCTGTTTATCATCTCCATTCAGTGCTTTTAATGACTCTCTGAAACACACACACAAAAGCTGATTGTAATTTTGGAGGTTCTGCATCTTTCCCAAGGATTTGGAATTACCAGAACTGAGGATCCAGGGATCAGGATCCAGGAACCATTTGATTTCACTTGAGCAATTGAACAAGACATCCAAAGACATCCCTAATTTTGAGAAGCTACCCATTAAATAAGATTATTTAGATTTATCTAGATCTGCATATTTAACATACATTATGTGATAGGGTCAACTGTGTGTCTGCATCGTGATTCAGGATGTGTTGACAGTCACCTTAGTCAATTGAAGCAACTGAAGAGTTCAGGCCCCTGTCCTGTCAGTGTCCCATCAATATGGATACATAATCCAACATATCATAGTGCAGATTAAAACAAAGCATCATTATTATTAATTATTTTATTGTAGCTTGGCCTGCTTTCCTCCTACTCTGGTACTTTTTATGTTGTCTCTAATAAACTGAATTTCACTTTCAATCTGTTGAGGGGATTTCAGGAACACGCCCTTATGGGAAACATATGAAACCACACACTGCAATTACAAATGGATGATGCAGTTTGAGGGAAAACGGCCACAGCACAAGCTGTATTTACAACACCTCATCATGAAACACCTCCAGGGGCCCAGTGATGGATACTGTGTTTTACACTGTGAGATGGCAAACTTTTTCTTTAAGGGTCAGCGTGTTGGAATGTTTTCTAGCACAAGGGATTACAGAAAGCAAAAGAGAAATGGCATTTTTCCATCAGCTTATTCAGTTACACCTAGCTGCGCAGTAAAAATAGGAACCTTTGATTTAGCTACTTCATACGCCAAATGCCAAAGAAGCTGTCAGCCATGTTGATTTGACATTTGGCATAAGGAATCATGTCTTTTTAGATCAGAATTCACAAATTTCCAACTTCCAAGTTAAATAAATGTAACATCAGACCTGGTCTCTCCACACAGATAATGCAATGTAATTACTAGGGGTGCAACGATACTCGTATCGATATTGAACCGTTCGATACAGTGCTTTCGGTTCGGTACGCATATGTATCGAACAATACAAAAGTTTTAATTTATTTTATCAACTTTCCTTCTGATGATGCTGTCTGTGTTGAGCGCTCAGTGGATCTGCGCTCGACAGTGCAGCCTAGACGGAGTAGTCGAACGCAGATTCACTGAGTGCAGCGCAAGCTAGCGAGACAGAAGTTAAGCTCTCCTTGCAACATGGCAAATTGAACCTCCCCCACCCTCATTCAGATCTGGCGTTTGGAGCTATTTTGGTTTTCATGTGACGTGTGACCCTGAAGGTAAGCGCGTCATGGACAAAAGTAAAACAGTATGTTGGATGTGCCACGCAATGCTCAATTACATTGGTGGGAACTAGTGCGTTAGCGCAGTTTGCTCGTTAATGTGTTGGCCGTCCAGCCCCATGTACGGGGCGATCCGCGGTAGCTCGTTAACGGAGATTTGCCGTGTTGTGGCGTTAACGTCATTTCAACGAGATTAACGCTGACAGCACTAGTGGGAACACAATGAATATGACTGCACATTTACGCTGACATCATCCTAGTGCAAAGACAAGTGGAAGCAGACAAAAACAACAAGCACGCATGCTACAAACTTTACCCGAGTCATTTAGACAGCCGTTAGCACATGATTCTCCTTATGGGGACCTGATATGTTTAATATGCTGCTCAGAATATAGCCCAGAAGAAGCTATAGTATAGCTTTTATTTTGGAAAGAGAAATTTCTCTGTAATAAACTCTCTTTTCCAAAGATGAGTGATTTCTCGATCGATTCTTTTTTGTATTACTTTGTTGTTTCAGCAACATTAAATTTAAAAATTGTTCTTTTGAGTTAAAATATATATTTATAATTTTAATAAATGACAAATTAAAAAGGCATGAACATTTTTTGTATTGAAAAAATATCGAACCGTGACTCCAAAGTATCGAACCGAACTGAACCGTGAATTTTGTGTATCGTTGCACCCCTAGTAATTACAGTAAATACAGCTATTATAGTTTCAAAGTCACTCCTTAAAATCTTATTGACAATGAATATCATTTGTTTTCCATGTTGAACATATGCCACTTCAGGAATTCAGTCAATCCATAAAGTAGATTCTCTAAAGAATGAACAAAATAAAAATCTCAGGCCATAAATGATTCATATTAGCAGTATCTAAATAAATGACTCCGGCCGAGGGCTGAATATTTAGTATGAGAGGAACGGTTTCAATTTGCTCAGTAAATTAAACGGATTAAGAATGCATTGACCCTCAACCCAGCCACACATACACACCCAGACACACAGAAAGCCTTTGCTGCACTGAAGGGAAGTCTGGTATAAAAAGGAATAAGAAAAAATTATATTCAGCATATTGCAACATGTTTTTGAAATACAGTGCCATTTTAATTATATTTTTTTTACCGCTACTATAATTCTGTGTTTGCATTTGAAACTATTTTAAGCTGTACAGTAAAGAAGCTGTAGCTACATATAAAAATCAAAATCGTCTAACATCGTATGATGTATTCTTACAGATGAAGCTGCTCAGCTGTATGTAAGACACATTAATAAATCAGCAGGCTAATTAACATCCAATAATATATTACATGTTATTCTACTTAATCAGTACTTTTGTTTTAATAATTTTAAAGGTGCATTATTTATGATTCTTTTGGAAAAATGAAACAAAACTGTGACCACAAGGGGGCAGCATTTTACAAGTATTGACATAGTGTCTAAAAAACAAGAATAAGCTTAAAGCTTATATATAGGTTTATAGTTATATCTCTCATATGTAGATTCTGTTGAAAATGATTGTTCACAAATACCTGAAAATCAACAAGCACATGTAATATTGTAGGATGTACATAAAAGCTGCTAGGACCCACGTCCCACCAGGAAGTCCACTATTTTGATTTTGGCGCCTTTTTCACATTTCCAGTTGCTTTACTTTAAAAAAATCGAAGAAATGTAATAAGACCATCTTGATCTAAAGACCTTTACTTTGGCCAATTTAATGAAGTACGTGTTACTGGCAGGTTTTCATGTTTTCCCATGAACCCTTTCATAAGATTTACATATATCTTCATTTCTATTCTAATATCTCTCAGCACTTTTATATAAATATTCACTTTCTGTATCAGTGTTGCTTGCCAAGCCACCAAGACAAATTTGTTGTTTGTGTATAACCTGATAGATGTTTACACCCACTGGTGTTTGTTGGCATTTCCTGTTGGCACCCCAAGTGTTGTGTTATATAGTTATATATAGTATATAGTGTTATATAGTACTCTTGGTTGTATGTCTCGAGGTTTTACAGATTCATGTCACATACATTTAGCCTCACATATCCAACACAAGATGCTATACCAACAACTTGCGTTTTAGTTAATATTGGATGGCAGGGTGAGAGAAAAGGTGTCACGGTAGATGCTACCTCAAAAAAGAAAAAGTCTTGTTCAATTAATCAAACCTGTTGTGGTGGGCACACAAATAAATCATTAATATGCAGGCAAAGCTGACATCAATAAAATCTAACAGCCTTAATGAGGGAAGGGAAGGAAAAAAAATGAGATATGAGCAGATGTTCAAAATGAAAACCTCATCAACAATGGTTATGTAAAAAATACTGTTCAGGGGCTGAGACACTGGGTGGCGCTGTTGAACTGGAGAAAGATGCGGAAAGTTGTGGGGAGCATGTGAGATGTATCAAGTGCCTGTGTGAAATGCAGAAAGGGGAACAGAGGAGAGATACAGCAAGAGCGTGAAGGCCGAAAGATATACAAGAGAGAAGCAACCCGGAGAAGTAAAGAAAGAAGGAGCTGGATGGGCAGAGAAGGGTGGGGAATGGTGGAGGGGTAAGCGTTCATTTTCTCAGGTTTTGAGAAACTGCCACGGAGAGAAGGGTTAAAGACAGAAATGGGTGGAGGGTATATGCGGCACAAACATCATATCAGTTTTCCCGCTGTGTTAATTACACCCATTATTGGCCGCTAGTTCTGGGTCAGATGAGCTTTCTCTCTCGACAACAACCTTGGAGGAAAGATTAGTGAAAATTACACAAGAATACCTAAGACCTCGCTGTGGAAGGCCTGGTCTTGTTTACCGGTAATTGTGAAAAAGCAATACAGCGCCCTGCAAAAATGTGTTTACCTCTCAACCTCTCCCCGAGGGCCGCGTGGCGAGCGTTGCATTTGTTTAGGTTCCCTGGTGCTCTGTCCTATTTGCCCCCCCACCATCTTTTCTTCCCTCTTGTACTTCATGCGTTCACCCTGAGAGCCTAATGAAAATGCACTGTGTGCATTACAGTGGCACTGTGAAACCATTTAATCACCAGAGGAGAGAGGTGTCGTGGCTTTCAAGTGAGTGTGTGAGTGTGCAAAGTCTTACCTGCTTCTGTGAACGCCCCCCCAACCAAAAAAAAAAGTGCAGCAGAGTCAGCCTGCGTGCTCTGGCTTTTGATGAGAGGATATCTGAAGACTAACAGCTTGTCAGCTGCATGTACCAGTTTGCTCGGTGGTCTGTTCAGCCTGCAATGTTCTGCTAGGTGACAACAACTTCTGAGAGAGTGATGTAACTCCGAGAGGAGGAGGGAGGGGGGGGGCGTGTGTGAGGGGGGGAGGGATCCGCAGACAGATCAGCACAGTGGGGGTAGATCTTGTGACAGATCAGCTTGTCGTCAAATTGGTGAGACTCGCTCCCAGGGCGGGGTGGGAGTTGCTTCTTAAAGCCAGACGTGGAATGATGCAGCAAATCTGTAATGACTGCAACACACACTCGCGAGCATGAATCATTTATTTATGGCCGCATAAATCAGGCAGCGCGGCGAGATAAACAGTAAAGACGAGTCTGCGAGATCTGTCAGTTACATGACGCGGCGGATAAAAACACACACACACTCAAACAAAAAAATCAAGGGTAACACAGACGAATCAGCCAGCGACAGCTGACACACACCAGCCTGTTGTGTGTCTGTGTCTGTTTTTTATTCTTTAACTGAGAGCTTCTCTTTTGTGATGGATTAATCATCTGGAAGCTCCTCACCTGGCCTCCAGTGAAGAATTTTAAAATCTCCTGTAAAATGTTGTGCGTGGGAAGGAAGTGGCAATTACCTGAAACTGCAGGTTTCCAGGTCCTTTTTAACTGGAGGAAGGCGTTCCTGGGTTTCACTTAGAGCGTTTCCAACAAATGTGTCGCTTTGAAACGGATCTAAACGTAAACACTGGAGCTGTTTAGTGGCTATCGCTGAACGCTGACAGAGAGACGTGCCTATAAAGGAACACAGGAGCCTATAGGGAGCTAAAGCCTCACGCTTTCTTGTTGTGTATGCCTGCACTCTTTTGTCCATTATACAGTATTTTGCTGAATAGTTGTGCTTTCACTTAAAGTTGACCTTCAGCTCATTCAAGCTGATAGAGCGGGCGCATGCAGAATATTTCTTCAACTGCACTGCAGTGAGATCAAACAAAACACTTATGATGGTGGAAAATCAAAAGATTTCAAAAGAACTGTAACTGTGCAGGAGATACACATAAGACTTTTTCTTATTAAAGCTGGTGAAAGCCTCCATAAATCTATGCAATATATCAATGTAAAACAATATGTAGCGTAGTCTTTATAAACAGCATCCGATCTTTTCTATGTAGAAGAGTTAAATTTTGTAATTCATTGAAAGCAGCAAGCAGGAGCAAGAGAAGTAAGAGATAAGATAAGATAAGATAGAACTTTATTAATCCCTCGGGTGGGTTCCTCTGGGAAATTCGACTTCCAAAAAAAGCACAGCAACGACCAAAGTTACAGTTACAGAATTGTTATATATATATATATATATATATACACACACACACACACACACACACACACACACACACACACACACACACACATATATAAATACAGAGACAAATATAAATAAAGTATACAAAGGGGATAAATAGAATAAATAGGAATAAAAAATAAAAATACAAGTGAATTGCACATTTCAAGTATTGAGTCTATTGCACTGTTGACTATTTACAAAAAGTATTGCACAAGGTATTGTACAGTGAGGTGAAGAGGCACTACAGCTTAGTTGTTCCCCCCTCCTTTGTCCTCCTGTTTCCTGTTTCCCCTCCCTCTCCCCTCCAGAGAGGAGTTAAACAGTTTGATGGCGTGTGGGACAAAGGAGTTTTTAAGTCTGTTAGTTCTTGTCTTGGGGAGAAGCAACCTGTCACTGAACAGACTCTTCTGATTGTTTATGGCCGTGTGCAGAGGATGCCCAGCATTGTCCATAATGTCCATCAGTTTCTTTAATGTCCTTTTCTCTGCCACTGTCACCAGAGTGTCCAGCTTCATGCCGACCACAGAGCTAGCCTTCCTGATCAGTTTCTCCAGCCTGTAAACCATGAATGCTTTGAATGGTGGTAGAAGATTCTAGAGTATCATCATCATCATCATCAACTTTATTTATAAAGCACTTTAAAACAACCACAGCTGACACAAAGTGCTGTACACTGGAACTGTAAAATAAGATTACATGAGATATAAATAAAAAAAACAAATACAAGAAGAGTGAAATCATTAATTAAATAACTACTTCAATTAAAAGAGAAAAACTAAGTCTCACTGAGGTTAAAAGCCAAGGAATAAAAGTGGATTTTAAGACGTGATTTAAAAGTGGACAGTGAAGGGGCCTCTCTAACATGCATGGGCAAATGATTCCATAACTTTGGAGCCACAATAGATAAGGCCCTGTCCCCTCTGAGCTTCCTCCTGGATCTCGGTACCTCCAGGAGCAGCTGGTCAGCTGACCTGAGAGACCGACAGGGTATGTGGGGATGAAGAAGCTCAGAGAGGTAAGGCGGGGCAAGACTGTGAAGGCATTTAAAAACAAACATAAGAATTTTAATATTAACTCTAAAAGACACAGGCAGCCAGTGCAGAGAGGCTAGCACGGGGGTTATATGCTCTCTTTTTCAAGTTCCTGTTAGGAGTCGTGCAGCCGCATTTTGAACCAGCTGCAGACGTGAGAGCAATGACTGACTGAGCCCCACATAAAGTGAGTTACAGTAGTCCAGGCGGGAAGAAATTAAAGCACGCATCACTGTTTCAAGGTGCTGCCTCGAAAGAAAAGATTTTACTCTTGCCAGTCGCCTTAAATGATAAAAACTGGACTTCACCACTGCTCTGATTTGGTTGTCCAATTTAAAATCACTGTCCAACTTAAAACCAAGGTCAGTAACAACAGGTTTAAAATAGTCTTCCAGGGGTCCCAAATCTACAGAGGAGGACTCAGAGGTACCATTGGGTCCAAACACCAACAGCTCTGTTTTCTTTTCATTAAAATTTAAAAAGTTTAGAGCCAACCAAGCTTTAATGTCATCTAGACATGTCAAGAGAGGTTTTATGGAGATGCCATCCTTGTGTTTTAGTGGCAAATAAATTTGGCAGTCATCGACATAACAATGAAATGAGATCCCATGCCTTCTAAGGATAGAACCCAGAGGCAGTAGATACAGTGAAAAGAGCAGTGGCCCTAAAATTGAGCCCTGTGGGACGCCGCATGACAGAGGAGCAGAAGATGATTCGTAACCGAGAAGGCTGGCAGATAAGACCTAGACCAATTAAGTGCAGTGCCACCAATACCCACTACATCATGTAATCGAGAAATTAGAATATTGTGGTCTATGGTGTCAAAGGCAGCAGTTAGGTCAAGCAAGACAAGAACAACATGGTTACCAGAATCACATGCCAGAAGGATGTCATTAAAAACCCTTAATAATGCAGATTCTGTGCTGTGAAGGGCTTTAAAACCTGATTGAAAAACCTCAAAGATTCCATTTTCATCTAGAAAATCTTTCAGTTGACTATAAACAAATTTCTCTAAAACCTTGGAGTCTAAAGGCAGCTTGGAAATAGGCCTATAGTTCGCTAAAACTGTGTGATCAAGGCCAGGTTTCTTAAGCAGTGGCTGTACTACTGCATGTTTGAAATTTGCAGGAACCATACCAGAAGACAGACTGCTATTAATAATGTCAAGGACATACTGTTGTATACTAGGAAAAATTTCTTTAAGGAATTGTGGAGGGACAGGATCCCGTGAGGAACCTGTGGGCTTAATATGGTGAACCACATCCTCTAAAGTGGAGAGCGTCACAAGCTCAAACTGAGTGAAAACAGCAGCACAAGGGACAGAGACAGAGGGGTCAGAGTCAAGAGCTGTGATAAGAGCCCTGGTGGTGACAACCTTTTCAATAAAAAAGTTCAGAAAACCATTGCAAATCTCAGGAGAAACTTCCAAACAGACATTCAAAGGAGTATTAAGAACAGTGTCAATGGTCCTAAATAACACACGTGGGTTATGACAGTTGGAAGAAATAATATTTGCAAAATATTCCCTTTTTGCCTCTGTAACAGTGTTCTGGTACCGATGCCAGCAGTCTTTGAGAATTTGAAATGATACATGCAGTAAAAGTACTAAATTGGCCTCTTGGAGAACAGTCTGACATTTCGCAGGTGTGGATGACAGAAACAAGAAAGCATGTGGAGGGGACTGGCGAGTATGGTTCAAAATAATGATTACTTTGATTTGTGACTCATGTAAAGTAATTCTAGCCCAAGTATGAAACAATGGAGCTGAAGATTAACATAACAGGTTCACTTCAAGCCGAGTGGTTTGGAAAATAGCAATTTATTCAACATTTTACAACAATTCCAAATCTGAAAACTGCCTTGAAGTCTTGAATTTAAACATAAACCGTCCAATGAGTCTACTGCAACGAGACTCTCTTCCCTAAAAAAACAGTAAAATACTAAAAGAAATCAATTCCACATTTTGAGATTTTAAAAGTGCTGAAAACTCAATGCAACTAATTAAAAAATAATAAAAAATGTAGTATACCTCCACTACTTAAAAGTTTATAGGGGACATTGTTTGAATACTATATAGAGGTACTTAAACCGTCTGTATAAGGCTGATTGTCCACTGAAAGAGAAACTATTAAAGTTTGGCTATCCTCTTCAATCAGTGTGTGAAGGTAAAGCAGTGAGAGCTGGTTCAGTGTGCTCTAATGATGATTTTAACCATGAAAAAAAAAGATCAAGCATGGGAGCAAAATGTTGTCAGTGTCACACTGAAAACAAAGAAATCCAATTTAATGGTAATGTACAAAACAGGAACATGTAGTAGCTTCATTACCATTCGTGTCTGTGCGTCTAGAATCACTTCAAATGAAGTGGATTGATTGGTTAAAAAAATAAAATATCCTTATGTCACATGTAGTAGCGACCCCACAGCCTTGCTAATTGTTTTTAAATGAAATGTATTAATTACAGTAAAACCACTGAGCCAAAACCATTAAATCAATTGAATTTGCCTTAGTTTCCCTAAGTTGTGTGTAAAGATCTTAAAAAGGAAAAAGAAAAAGGGATCCCAGCATTAATTTCTGTGCTTGCTCCCGCATTGAACAGCTTCGCTTATATTTGCCTCTCATTTAACACTGACATTCACGTAGACTAGAGGGGTCAGATTGAGACCAAGCACTTTTTCTGTTTCTCTCTCTCTCCCTTTTTGCTCCACGCCATGCTACACAGCAGTAGCCTGGTGGGTGTAAGAATGCCCTGTCTAGTCATATGCGCTGATGCATCACTGCTGTTCGTCTGGGCCAGACGGCAGGGCAGGGACTGACCGAGGTTTAGCTGGCTGCACACTGACTGTACACGATGAGGAGCACATTTGACCATTTTGCCTGCTATAATTTACAAATCCTCAATATTGCCTAGCACATAGAAATGTGAGCAATGAAGCAAATGGAGGAAAAGCATCACCATTGTTGGATTTACTACTCTTTTAAATGGCTTTTGTATAATAATATATTTATCTCCATATAGTCCCTGTCATCATGTGAGTGTATTTAAGGAGCATAATTCAATTATATATATAGTATTTTTTATCAGATGACAGAAAACGTGCAACAAACAAAGATCATTCTTGTCAAACTAATTTAACCTAAAATTGTACAGCTGGTTTAAAATGCCAAAATAATTTGTGAGAAAGTTGTCAGCCCGCCTACCTAATACGAGCTTGCTGATTAGAAATGAAATACACACAAATCTCTGAAAAATTAATCATGTAATATTTCTGGAAATATTTTATTCCAGGCCCTATATTCAAATTGGTCTACACTGGTGTTTTTTAATTAGTGTTTGTATCTTAAATAAGATCTTTTTGAGTATTAATGAAAGAATTCTAATAACTAAAAGAAACCTACTCAATTATTGGTTTGTTTTTTTACAAGCTCTGTTTTAATGTAATTTTTTAAATAGATTTAAGGGTTGTTTTTCTTTACCATTCTGTACAATGGTAAAATAGCATAAACTAATGACCGTGCAGCAGCATCTAACACCATTACTTACATCCCTATAAATTTGTGTAAAGGAGCCATCACAATATCAGATTTTACCTGTTTTTTTTTTATGTTCTAGCACGTCTGATCCATTAGAAGGTAGTGAGAATTGGTACTCATGTCTTTACGAAAGCATATAGAAAGAACAATAACACAATTACAATATTATCATATGTACATTGTTGGCATAACATCTTTATTTTTGTATTTTATTTTTGTCTTTCTTAAGTATGTCAGAGTAACATTAACACAAGGTTATCATGAAACCACCCTCTGTATACCCGACTTATTTTATAAGCGACAGATAGATCCAAAGGGCAACTGTGAGGAGTTGACTGAGTGGCCTATATCCAATATTGAAGAAAGAGTTGCAATACACATTTGAAATTTAGGTTACAGTAGACAAACACACACAAACCACAAAGCGCCAGAAACTCTGCACTAGTTAGATTTTTCCATTGACTTGACAATCACAAGCTTGGCCATAGCTGGAGGCATATTCAATTAAGATGTGTGGACTTGCACAGCTAATTGCCACTGGTTCTGTTTTGAGACACATTTCACTGAGCTTTGGCACCGCAGTACAAATACTACGATGGGGACAGCTGTAGGATAAGTGGGAAAGAAAAATGAATGAATGGTTATTATTATTATTATTAGTAGTAGTAGTAGTATTATTAGCATTATTAGCATTATTAGCTATCTTTTATGGCGTGGTCTGCTGGGGCGGCAGCATCTCTGCTGGGGACAGGAAGAGACTGAACAGGGTGATCCGAAGGGCCAGCTCTGTTCTAGGATGCCCTCTGGACCCAGTGGAGGTGGTGAGTGACAGGAGAACGGCGGCTAAGCTGTCATCCCTGATGGACAACATCTCCCACCCCATGCAGCAGACTGTGACAGCACTGAGCAGCTCCTTCAGTGGGAGACTGCGGCACCCACGGTGTGGGACGGAGAGATTTCGCAGGTCTTTCCTCCCCACTGCTGTCAGACTCCATAATAAAGACTTTAACTGATCAAGCACACACATCCATACATATGCAATAATACTAAGTGCAATAATCCTTTCTGTCATTGTTGTATTTTTACTCAGTTGTATATAGTATTTGTATTTGTATTCTATTTTTATCTTATTGTATATTTATTTTATTTTATTCTAATGTATATAGTATTTTATTTTATTCTATTCTGTACAGTTGTGTACTGTATTTATTCTTATTGTATTCTAATTTTTGCCTCATAACTTTTGCACTGTCCACTTCCTGCTGTGACAAAACAAATTTCCCACGTGTGGGACTAATAAAGGTTATCTTATCTTATCTTATCTTATTATTATTAGCATTATTATTAGCATTAGCATTTTTAATAGTGAGCACATCCCAATAAAAAAAGCTACCAAGCGAGTAAGTCTAATGGGTGAACACTAGCATATGAACGGCTTCATAAGCGATTTACTGCTCCCAGAGTCATGTAAGCTATTATGAAAAATCCCCAGCATGAGACAGATTTGTGTGAAACAGCAGAGCCATTTACTTCATAAAAGAAGTAGTCACATAATGCACTGCAGTACTTTATTGGTGTGGTTCAAAGACATAATGATGGAAAAATCCCCTTTTAAGTCAAGCACCATGATATGTAATGATTCAAATGACTCCCTCTTAAGCAACAGAAAACTGAAATGATCCTAATGAGTCCTCCTCTTCATGTAGCATGGCATAATTGGAGCTCGTCCATTTCCCTTCATTGTTAAGAGTCTAGATGGCTCCATCTTCATTCACATTAAGAGCATCACTAAAACTCTATATGTCATACATTCAAACATATGCTTGCTTCTTTTTTATGATTGCAGCAATAGATGGCTGGAGATGAAAAGGTGGATGGATAATTTAGATCAAGGGGAGTACTAACAACAGCCATTACAAGGGCCATGCAAGTTAAAAGGTGCATCTCCATCCGCTGATAGCTGTAGGAGTGATGGTTGTGTTTAGATTTGAGCTGATTTTATTAGAACGTCCCAAAGGTGCCAAAGGAAGGATTTTACAACCGCAATATTCTGACATATATACATTTGTTGTCAGCTCCAAATGTATATATTCTGTAAGTTTGCTGTTTTGGCTGAAGAAACAAGTTTTTAATCCAAGATTTTATGGTACGTGACCCCATCCACTGGAAGCTTGATGTGGTGAAGTTATCATGACCTTAGCAGAAAAGCAGCAGTGGAGCATAATTTTTACACTTTTATGCTTGACTGTTGGGATGATGCTCTTTGGATCATATTTTTTTTTCCTCCATATTTTATATTTCTGAATAATTTTACTAACAGTTGTCAGCTTCTCACCAAGCTTGTTGCTGATGGTCTTGTGGTCCTGTGTTGCATTTCAGCCGTGTCAAGGTCTACAGTCTTGTTCCTGATGTCTTTTGACAGCTGTTTGGTCCTGCCCATGGTGGTGGAGAGTTTGGAATCAAAGACATTGATTCTGTAGGTAGGTGTGATCAGGATTATCTGTAACTGACTGATTCTAATCTGTCTTACATAGACTGACTTTAAGGTAATTAGTTTTTTCTTGATTTTTAGTTGATATTGTGTCACCCTCCATTAAAATGAAGTAACCATAACAATTTGAGCTGGTACATTTCTTTTAAATAAGCAAACTTACAAATTCAGATGAGGCTCAAATAGTATCTACAGTACGGGAAATAATTAACAGATATCATCTTATTGTCTTAGGAGGACTTCACATAAGCTGCTGTTAAAATATACTTTCTACATTTGATATTCTTTATTATTAATAATAAAGTGAGTTAAATAGTAAAATATCAAGGTTAAAATATGGAACTGTACATGAAGTTTACCTAGGCAATTAAAGCCTGGGATGTACATCATAGTCATTAATGGTCATCTATGCAATTGAGCGTCAAGCAAGTTGCTTTATATGTGGACTAGACTTTAAAAGTTGATGTCCAAAAATTTACTATAACATAAGGTACAGTGACCATTACAAATCCCTATAGTATACTAGCTTTCTTTGAAATTAACAATATCTTTAGCCACATAGGTTGCACAGTATTCACAGCAGTAGTGGGTTACTGTGTAAGAACAGCGTTGCCAGTTTTTATGCCTCAGCATAAAATGACCTCTTTTGCCCACAGTTTATGTCGGAATAGATGCTGAAAGGAGCCGAAGAAGGGTCATGAACAGAAAAACACTGGTAGTTTCAGAGACTGGGTCCCCATGTTCTGTACGTGTGTATTTAGCCCAAGTTATTTTCCAAAGCCAGTCCCTTGAGTGACATTGAAATATATAATAATGTAACGAAGTACTAAATGTGGTAAATGAGCACTTAAGGCAAACACATACCTGAACAAACTAGTAAAAACACAACATTTTTTATAATATGAGTTCATGCACTATATACACAATTAATACATAGTCAATGTGTTATGTAGTGCTGTAGTTCTGGCCAAATGTTTACCAGGACTAGTTGTACAGAAAACTTTAAATGTGCTTCAGACTAGCAGGTAAGCAGTTCCAGAAATAAGTGGCTGTATTAAAGTGTCGAACTATACAATATCTTTCTAATATGTTACAAGTGTTAGTTACACTATATCTAGTGAAATCTAGTTAGAAAAGCCTTAGATCTTAGATGCCCTTGCTCTAAAATGTCAACAAAATACAGGTAAGAAATACACGTTTAGAAAAGTAAATTATATAAATTAAAATGTAATTTAATGCAGAAAGTCCTCTTTTGAATTCAGTAATTATATAACAAATTTTCATGATTACAACAAATATGGGAAAAAGTACTTGTGCTGTTAATGGCTGCCAGGCTAAACAAATACAATATTTATTTATGTGTATATGTTTCTCTGTTTCTTGGTATACTTGTTTGTTTGACTGAATGATTAATTACCCCAGTGAGTTTCATGCACTTCAGGACTATCAGTAGAAAACAGCAAACAGTCAATGCCAGAGAGCATTAGCTTATTACTTTGGCAGGATGAAGTAGCAGCTTCATGTCAATTAGAAAGGAATAAATGAGTTGGTGAAAAACTGCTGTTTGATGCTTCATCGTTGTGGAACACTTACATTTGGCATTCAAAACGACAGAAGGCTGTTTGAAGGCAAACTTCAGATTGTGGGCATTTTGGTGAACTGGGCTCACACAGAAGAAAGCAAAACAAAATGGAAAAGTACAATAATAAGAGCGTGTCAAATATATTTTTAAACCAAATATTTTGAGCTACAAAAGAGTATTGTTGCCGGGTGGGTGTAGGTCAAGGACTTTGCCTTTAGTGCCAAGCTGTTGAGTGGCAGGGAAGAAAATATCAAGGGTGGGCTGAGGTACAGACGCACACATGCTCTACAGAATGTTCTGTTGCTACAGCGCTCTGTTGAGTAACTAGACAAATGACATTCTTTGAATCGAGCATACAGAGGTCTCAAACATTGGCCCCAAGCAAAATATTCTCTGCTGAATGCCATCTGTGAGTCGCTTTATCTCTTTCTTGTCTCCTCTTTGTATTGCTAACAATCTCTGTGTTTAGCAGAACGGTTCTAAACACGACAGACTTGCTCTTTTCTAGCATTTCTGCATGTATTTGATAGAGATGGCACGATACCACTTTTTTATGTCCGATACCGATATCATAAATTTGGATATCTGCCGATACCGATATGAATCCGATATAGTGTTTTTTAATCAACAAAACTGTTTTTTTAAATATCTTGCTGCATTTTGTATAAGTTCATACTCAAGTTTAAAACAACAACTACACTAAAGCTATTCTCTTATACCTGTATGCAAAAAAAAAAAAAATTCATAATTCAGCAATACTGATCAATCTAATAAACTTAAACCTACACCATCCTCCCTATTCTGGTATTTTAAAGAGTACTTAGCGTAAATATTAAGCAACCTAACTAATAGGGTTCCAACTCCCAGCAACAACAAAAATAAATAAATAAAAAATGGGGAACCACCCCTCACGCTTCACCTCATGATGCTTAATCGACGTAATCAACCTTAATTTGATGCAGTGTGAAAAAAAATGCACAGAAATCAATTATTTTTCAAGAAATATTAAATAGATTCAACATCTTTCTTCAACAAAATTGCAGACTGCACAGATGGTACCTTCCCAAAGGAAAAAGTACTATTGCTTACTAGGGTATATATATTAGACTTAATAGTTACTATATACAGTAATTGACTATTCATTTTACATCAAATTAAAACTTTGGGTGTCAGATAATTATTTATTAAAAGCTAGACATTTTAAATGAGAATAAGAAAGAAAAGTATTTCTTTGTGCCCCCTTTTCCCTGTTAATGCCCTATCGGCCCCCCTGGCTAAACTTTGCTAGATCTGCCCGTGCACAGTTACCAGCCGTCAGCTGCGTAGAAAAAGATCCTGGAGTAGAAAGTAATATTAAATAAATTCTAACAACAGCTTATCAAGCTTAAACGTGCTGCTGTTGTTCAGCCGCTGGTTTCCTCTTTCTGGTGCAAAGTGGGCCAAAAAACAAACAAGAGAGACGGACTCGCGACAGAGAAGCCGATCAGCTGATCATTAAGCAGTTTCATGATTGAAGTAGCAGCAAGAAGAGGCAGTCGCTTGTTAAGCTTAACGCAGGAATGCTTTACAAACATTCAGAGATGGACTTACACACTTGCTTTACTTCTCTCGGGGATAACTTTGTCGGAGATGAAATGCCGGGTTGCTAGCGAAGCTCCACATGCTATTCAGACCACCAACAGGTCCTGCATGCCACTGCCGCTCTATCACGTGATGCATACTGCTCCGACGTGCTAACGTTCTGAGGCGAGTTACGGCGTTTTGCAAGTTTTGTGAGGTGCTTTCGTGATATTTAATGGATCGGATTACATTTTTTATTTTTCTCCGATATCCGATCCAGTAATTTAGGTCAGTATCATATTATAAACGTAATATCGGATCGGTCCATCTCTAGTATTTGATATAGAAACTAACACGGCAAAGGCATTTAAAAAGTCAGGCATTTATGAACCAGCATTACTGATCCTAATGTTAACAGATTTATTACATGGCTTTGCAAGAGGACTGAATATTTACACTCGTCTGATTAGCTGCACAGTTGAGTATGTTTTGGGTGCAGTGTGTGTGTGTTCTGAACCATGCCGGTCGGGGCCGTTTGCTTCTTTTAGTCTTTTGTTTGTTTGTTTGTTAAAATGTTACTGTGAGCAGGTTGCTTCATCACCCCAGGGTCAGCCATTGCAGTCACTTACTGTTCACATTTTTTGTTGTAGTAGAGGCAAATTTACATGTAGCTTACATTAGTGTGGCATTGTCTATCCGACTAGTGGATGTGCAGTTGTTTTACAGAAACATTACTATGTTTAGTGTAGATTATTGTGGTGGTGTGGTGTGATGTTGAATTTTTCACTTCACCTCACTGGTATGAGAAAAAATACAGAACAAAATATCCATCCATCGATCCATTCTCTTCCGCTTATCCATTTCAGGGTCGCGGGGTGCTGGAGCCTATCCCAGCTGTCTTAGGGTGAGAGGCAGGGTACACCCTGGACAGGTCACCAGTCTGTCACAGGGCCAATTAACCTGTCCCCACTAGCTGCATGTCTTTGGACTGTGGGAGGAATCCGGAGTACCTGGGGAGAAATCGGGGAGAACATGCAAACTCCACATAGAAAGACCCTGGCCTGATGGTGGAATTGAACTCAGGACCTTGCTGTAAGGCAACAGTAGTAACCTCCATGTCTTTATGAATCTGTCACATTGTTGTGAAGGAATCTTTTGCCTTTTTTGCTTCACTTCTGTTTTCCTGTGCATGTCTTGAGATGTTTTCATGTCATTCTTTTGACTTTTAATACACATTTACAGCACGGTAGCTGTTGACTTTTTTTTTTCTTTCTAGCCCTTTTCTTGTTAGCCTAGCATTGTAAAGAGGACTTTATTGCTGCACCGTCTTATGGCATAAGATGGTATTACAGTACTGCACAGTCCAGTCCTGGCTTTTATTGATAGCTCTTCAACATAATATGTAGATATTTTAGACATGAATTCACAATAGTTGTTTTATAATATGTTGTAGATGGCTTTGGTTAATTTTGGAAAATTTAAACTATTCTTAAAACACAGAAATGTATAAAACATACCTTTAACAAATAACATCTGTGTTATAATTGTATTTAATTACTGTTAATTAAGTAAATCACTGTGCATAATGTGCTATAGTGAGTGCAAATTTGTTTAGAAATCTACAAATATTGTCTAATTTAGTGAAAACTGATTAAAATTTTGCTAAAAAAGTGATTTATTTAAATAAATTAGCTGAGAATATTGTTATTTTTGTATTTTGAGAGAATAACCCTATTGAAAATAGTTCTACCTTCTAACAACAGATGTGTATGGCAGCAGTAGGAAGAAGAAATCAAAATTGTTTTCTGAGTGTATTTTATAGTATTGTAAATTATGGTTGAATGTTTTATGATTTTCAGCATAGCGGAGTTACTGTGGTTACAGCCTATAAAAAAGAGTAAAATTGGAAATCATTGCAATAACTGGGGTTTAGTTTCATGAATAAAAATAAACTTTATGGTCATTATAGGAAAGAAAAAGTCAGCTGATGCAATAAAGCAGAGCAGTGGTCATCATCTTGCCTTGCATGAATGGGTGGCTTACTGTAGAACAAAGCCAGCTGGTGGGCTTCAGGGTCTGTATGACAATGATATTGACAGCACATTCACTCCCACGTTTATTTTTACTTCCATAGTTTTTATCCTCCATACATGAGTCTGTGCACTTCAGCAACACGCATCTCTTACCCAGCTAAGCCTCAGCTGTCACCTTGCTGTCTTGTTTGCTCACTCATCTGCCACTACTGTCTCCCCGATTAGAGAAAAGCAAAGTTGTTCAGGATAACACACACTGAAAGCCTTTTTGGCTTCTATTGAGCATGCCGGTTTGTTTGTTTGAGGCTGGTGTCAGTACCCCAGGAAAACAGCAGTCAATAAAACAAACAACCTGGTAGAGATGCACTTTTATTCTACAAAAGAGACTGATACTAACTCTCTGATAAATGAAGGTGTGTGTTGATTGGGTTTCTCAACATCTGTCCATCTGATCCACTTCAAATATGCCTCTTGTACCGTGGCGGCAAGCACAGCATAACAGTCTCACACATTTTGCAGTATATTATTATATGATACTGTGCAAAAGTCTCAAGCCATTTTTTAGAAGTAATTTTTAGAAGTTGTCTTGAGCAGTATGTCTGTGAAGCTTTTCGTCATCTAGGTCATCATACTCATCTGGACTTCTTGAAGTTTCTTGAAGACATTTCACTTCTCATCTGAGGAGCTTCTTCAGTTCTAAGAGCAAATGGTGGAGAGTCCCAGATTTTTAAGCCCTATTGGGAGTGTCCCTAAGAGGGTGATGGACCTCCTATTGATCCTCTGCCTAATCACACAACCCAAGGTGTGAAAATGGGTGGGGGTCACAACAAGCCAAGACCGTGTCCACACGAATACGTTTTTGTTTGAAAACGCATCTTTTTCTCTCCATTTTGGCCTTCCGTCCACACTGAGACGGTGTTTCCGGTCAAGGAAAACACAGCGTTTTGAAAACGCTCTCCAAAGCGGATACATTTCGTGTCGCAGTGTGGACAGTGAACCCAGAGCCTTTTCGAAAATGACGACACATTCATATGATGCAGTCATGTGACCAATTAAACTAAGATAGCGGAGGGCATTATACAGCAGTTGTTTTGTTTGCTCTCAATTTTGACAGTTCTATTAAATCTTAATATCAGTTTGTACATGCTACAGTACCAATAATAACCAAGGTAATGAGTAATTTGGGCTAGTATCAGAAGATTAAGAACGACTCTTAGAGCTCTGGTACATGAACGACAGAGAAACCAGACAAAACACCGTTGTGTGGCTTAAAAGTACTTTAGTGATGTTAAGCCTTTTAAAAGAATTTTGTAAACAATACAGGATTACAACAGGTTTTAACAGAACTTCAAGTATAAAAATTTCCCCCCAAAGTAGCAAAACACAAGGATTCAGTCTACAAATAGGAGTATTAAAATAGATGTGCTTAATCCCGCTTGTACCATAGGCCTACTAGTACAAGTGGAAATACACTAAAAATTACCTCCAAGTATTCAATACTGAGCATTGTAAAATAACTGATTGACATCAAAACAGTATCAGGAAGCAACATAAAGTCTAATTACAATTACCATAAAACTTATTTTCAGCTGCTTTAACCATTTACAGCTTTTCACATGTTAATGACTTGGTTAACAATCTAACTAGCTTAACAACCGTATGTTTCAGAGACACCAAACAATTCTAACCGCACTCTGTACATCATGTGTCTAATTAGCCACATTTAGCTTACCACTGCGAAGTGGGATGCTCAGTGTTTACGTGACGCCACAGCTTGGTAAAATCTCCCTTTTCACTCTGTCCTCTACGACAACAAGTGCAAAACCATACTTTGTGAACAATATCAGTTTAAATGGTATTTTAAGTTGTTAGAGATTAATTTCTCCAGCTAACCGATAACAAAGTTTTAGCCTGCCTGCTCTGTTTGGCTGTAGAAGCAAGAGACTGAAGACTTGGGAGCTCGTACTAAGGAGGGGCAAGAGCTGCCTACAGCTTCAACGATTGGCTGACACGCCAGGAGTGCAGTAAAACAATGCCACTAGCTCAGTCTCCTAAACCTCCAGTTCAGTCTTCAGTTCAGTCCCTTAGTCTGCTGCACACTCACCCACCTGGTCAGCTACACATTCAGCCAGGGGTCCCAATACCCTCTGCAGGGTCCGAGGAGCCCGTCCAGCCTCATGCCTCATCAGAAAAAGTCCCGGATGTGTTCTTGCTACGCCTGTTTTATCGAGCATGCATTGGTGGTGACTTGTGTGGACTTGATACAGCTAAATATCCCAGAATGCATTTCGTCCAAAACTCTAACGCAGCAATGGCGGACGAGCGGGGCTAAAAACTTTGAAATATTACTCTTTCTGCGTCACAAAATAAACTTTTGTTATTTTCAAGTGAGAATGTAGCTGTGTAAGCTTCAAATATCTGCTAGATTTATCAAGATATCATATATTTCCAAACGTGCTCCGACGTTTTCGGAGACGTCTGTGACCCGCCAGCTCCATAGCAGACAGCGAGGTCGAGGATCACTAGAGCCGGCGAGAACAGCGGACTCCCGGCACATCATTTTCAACCCCCCCCCCCGTGGTTTTTTCGCTACTCAGGTTAAACAAACCCCAGCAGCTGTCTATTGTACTAAAATAAAAATAAAGGCGTTCTAACATCTCACGTGCTTGTTTTTATTAAGACATACATGTACACTATTTTTATTAATAGAGATTTCGCTACTGAGGTTAAACATGATATATAAGTAACTTAGATCACTTCTAAATATTAATGGACTGATTCTTATATAGCGCTTTTCTACTCTCACGTACTCAAAGCGCTCTATACAACACGCCTCATTCACCCAATCACTTTATCTATATTTAGTGCTTTCTAACGACATTCATACACATTCATACTCCGATGGATGCAGCGGAGAGCCAGTTGGGGTTAGTATCTTGCCCAAGGATACTTGACATAGAGACTGGAGGAGCCAGGGATAGAACCACCGACCTTCCGATCAGTAGGTGACCTGCTCTACCTCCTGAGCTACAGCCACCCTGTTTGGTTCATTTCAGTGTTTTATTTGTTCCTGAGTAAATCGGTTTGGCTGTGATTAAAGTTAAGCTTCATAACACATTTGAGTCATAACATATCACTCAAAGTTAAATCCGGACCTGTGACATCATCTTTTTTTTTTTTTTTTTTTTTTTTTTTTTTTTTAAATGACATCAGAAACAGCAGTATGCGACATTACGTGATGGCAGAGCTTCAGTTCATCCTTTGTCATTTTTTTTTTTTTTTTTTTTTTTTTTTAATAAATAGGACAGGGGGAATGAATGAGAGAGAGAGGGGGAGAGAAAGAAAGAAAACCAAAGGGGAGAAGAGACGGTGAGAAGGGGGGGGAAGAGAGAGAAAAAAAAAAGAACTCCTGGGTCACCTGTATGGAGAAGAAAAAAAAAAACAAACAAACAAAAACAAACAGAGGAGACAGCAAACAACAAAGAGCAACATAATAATAGAGAAAACAAAGCACCATCACAATAAACTAGCTAGTCATAGATATCAGTATTTACTAAGTAATAAACGATATTGTGCAGCACGCAAGATAGACAGCGCACAGTGTGCTTTGAGGCAGCAGCCAAGAAAGCTTTAGTCCGCGTCTGTGAATACCCATGTGTGCATACCTGTGTGGATCAGCATGCTTGCATTCCAAAGGTTTCTCCATGTAATGATCTGCTAGGGAGTGTGGGGGGGCCACAGCCCCGTCCTCCAGGGTGTGAAGCGGGTATGGAGGAGATCAAAACTCCAGACATCCAGAGGCCCCCAGAACACAAGAGACCATGGAAGACCAACAGAGGGGCAGCCGCGCCACTGTTCCAGTAAGAGCTGAGGAGAGTCCCAGATGAGGGCTCGCCCAGCAGCCGCGGAGCAGAAGTCAGGGGGAGTTGCAGTGACGCGCCCGTGAGCTCCGCCGGCCCCCAGCTGCGCCTGAGTGACCGAGCCCTAGGCCGAGAGGCCGGGGGCACCCCACCTCCAAAGGGGCCCGAGCGAGCCCCAGGCCCCAGGCCCCGACAAGCGGCCGCCAAGGAGTGAGCCGGTGTGTACCCGGACGCCCACCCCCAGACACAAAGAACCACCAACACACCGACACCTGAGGGAGTCCGCCACCGGCAGGGGAAGTGGTGGTGGGTGGAGATAGGCCTCCAAACCTTGGAGGGCCTGAGGTGTCCCCAGAGAGGTGGCGTCTGATACCCAACCTGACATATAGACACAGACATACAGGCACACACAGACACAAACATCCATTCCCACCCTCATGCTCTCATATGCACTCACTCCACACTCAACCAACGTGGAGACAGACATAAAGAGACGCTGTACACACAATCACACTCCCCAAGCGTACTCTACAAACCGGGTCTAGGTACCCTTGCCCCTGGAGGGGGGAATTGCACCCAGACCCAGGTGGTGTTACCCTTTTCCCTGCCGTGGGGAGAGGCAGACCACCCCGACTCCGCAGCAGCAGGGAGGCCCCACACCCCAGACCGCAGTCGGACGGCCAACTCCTCCTACTAGCCCTCCCGCTCCAGCAGGCCGCAGAGAATGGGGGTGGGGGAAGACTCCAAACCTCCCTCCACCCGCTCATTGTAGTGTTGATGCATATGTGTTCTAAGGTGCAATTAAAACCCAGGAGGGCATGGAGCTACCTGCCAAGGAGCAGCAGGTAAGCGCATAGTCCCTCCTGCTAACCCTCAATGACTAAGTGTATTTAAAATTGAGAGGTGGGCAACGACGTCAGGGGTGAGGTATACACCCTGATGGTAATTTGGACTCCGTGATTGTGCCCACCCCCAAGATCCTATATGTATGTGTAATGAGAGTGTGAATAATGTGAATGTCTAATGTGTAAGTTGTGGGATAAAATTGAGGCAGAGGCAGCCAGAAGGGGACAGGGGGGGGGTAGCCTCCTCTGCACCCTGGTGACATACCCCCACTCCAAGGCCCTGCATGTGTGGGTGGTTGTGGAGGAGCGGGAAGAGGGAGGCAGCTGGAGATGGGGAGGGAAGGAAGGGAGGGGCAGGTAACCCCTCCCTGGGGCCAGCTCCCCCGCTGACCCCAGTAGGCACTCCCACCCTCCGCGACCCGCCAGGGAAGGGGGGCCCAGGCCCATCAGACCGGGGCCCAGTGCAGTAGCGCCCCCCGGCTCCACAGAGCCCTGGACAGTCCACCCAACCCCACCACAGAGAAAACTGCACCCACCCCACCAACCACACATCTTCCAGACTACATAAGACGGTAAACGCCCAGGCTGAGATCTTCCTCCACCTCTCCTGTATCTCCCCCTCCTGCAGAGAGTTCCTGAAGAGAAGAAAGCTCCTGCAAGATGTGACCATCCCCCCCACCAGTTGAGGAGCCCCCCAGGCGGCTCGACGCACCGGCGGCACCCTGCTCCAGGGCCGGGCCCCCATGCACCCACCCGCCCACAACCCCGGCAACACACCAACCAGGACCCAAGCCCCCGAGGCCCGGCCCGGGCCCCAGCCCAGAGACGGAGCGCCCCCAGAACCTCACGCCCATCCCGGACCCACCCAGGGGCAGCCAGGTTGCCAGGTCAGTAACCCACGTCCATCAGCACAGACCCTCCCCTAGCCCCGCTGCACGCAGCCGCGAGGAAACAGTCACCTGAGAGCCAACAGAGCCCTCAACCGGACGTGACCGCTACCCCGGGTTGAGCCCCCCAAGGAAGATGCCTCCGGGGAACCCCCCGACGCCCTAAGCCTGTCCCTACCCCCTCACCAATCACAACAGTGAAGGCGGGACCAAACTATGACCCCCCACCCCCACTAGGTGATGGAGCTGATAAAAGGGGCCCAGAGCAATTGATCTAATGTGGTGGCAGAGGCTGTGTCAAGACTAATGTAATCTAATAGATAATTTCTATATTGGTTAGAATTAAGATTATTTTTATTTTTCCAGTTCATGAGGACTGTTTTCTTGGCTATGCATAGGGCAGTGAAGATCATATGGGCTATATTCTTTTCTGAAGTGATATTATCTAAGCTGCCCAACAAACACACTAAGGGGGAAGTTGGAATGTTACATTTCAGACACTTTGATAAGTCTTCACATATCTCGCGCCAAAACTTTTGCACTGGTGGACAGAACCAAAGAGCGTGGATGTAATTGTCTGGTGTATTGCCTTGACAGTGTGAGCAGTTGTTGGAAGATGTAAAGCCCATCTTGAACATCCGATGACCTGTATAGTGCACTCTATGAAGTATTTTGTATTGTATTAATTGCAGACTGGGATTTTTAATTAATTTAAAAGTTTTTAAGCAAATCTGAGACCAGAAGTTTTGGTCTAGGTTGACTGATAAATCTGCTTCCCACTTTGCAGTAGGAAGGGATATTGATTCATCTAATTTAGAAAGTGTTCTGTATATTTTAGATAATAATTTGGGGGATTTAAGAGTAAGAAAATGTGCCGCACTTAGTGGTGTTTGTAATTCAACTTGACTGAGGTTAAATTTCTTTTTTACTATGGATTTAATTTGTTGATACCTGTGACATCATCAAGTACGCTGGTGTTCCAATTGTACAAATCGCGAGTCCGTGCTTGCGTTCTCGGCAAGTCCAGTCTCGCCGAGAACGCGAGTACGTACTTGCGTACTTAGAATTGAGAAAGGGCCTCTGTGTTTTTCCTCAACATTTTGCCGCAACGTTTCAAGTAAATAAACGGCAGACAGAAATGAGGTAGGTCGAATCGTCTTGCATTTCACGCATGCGCAGTACTGGAACGCAAGTGTTTTTGGCCATTTCAACGTGGACGCACAACTCTGTGAAAACGACTAAAAACGATAGTGTGGATGCAGAGCGTTTTCAGACGAAAATTCCGTTTTCAGATTTATCCTGGCTAGTGTAGACGTAACCAGAGGTTTCGGGTGAACCCAGGGTTGGAGGAGATGAAAGTCACCTGAAGCTCATGCATAAAATAGGAAAAAAAATCCAGTAAAGACCTGATGCAGGACTTAAGCGATACAAGATTTGACCATCTTCTGTTCACTGAAATCTCATCAGAAATGGTTCTAACGGAAAGGTGGCTGTCAATAAACCATTGACAAGGAAAAGGGAGAAAAGGCTGAGGTATGTAAAATTACAAAAGTACTGGCATGCAAATCGGTAACAACAGGTCTTATTGAGGAATTAATCCAAATTTTTAATACTCACATCTCTAAAAGATTTTAGAGGTTCTGTGTGGATTGTTGAATTATGATCACAGAAAAGGACAATCAGATTTTGATCTGCCATCATCAGCATGACAGTGATCCCAAATACACTGCCAATACGGGAAAAGTATATCTGAATAGAAAAGCTCACAGTGGGAAAGTATTAGTCATGGATTGGCCTCCAAAGAGCCTGGACCTCAACATTATTGAAGCAGTGTGGGATCATCTTGACAGAGAACGAAACTAAAGGCAGTCAACATCCAAAAGAAGAGCTTTGAATGTCTATCAAGATAAACTTGGAGAACTATTGCTGAAGACTACTTAAAGAAATAATATAAAACTTTGCCTAAGAGAATTACTAATTGAAGAATCAAGGTGGTCATACTAAATAATGACTTTGAAGCTTCATAGAATTGTACAAACTGTATTTTTGCTTAATACAGATATATTAATCACTCAAAATTAATCAAAATATAAAGAAATGTGTTATTGCTCAAGACTTTTGCACATTTACTGAAGCAAAGACAAACCTTAAAAATTTCCAAATTTCAGGTTTTTACTCATTATGTGGACTGATGGAAGATATCAGCATGATGATTCTAAGGTGATTGCTTCTGTACATGATCTAATAAGCATAATAAAGAAAAACAGATCAGACTATGGTGCATTCACGTTTGTTCCACTCCATATGAAGCTGCTATAGGATCATTTTTGCTGCTGAAGACCAGCGGTTACCAAACCAATCACCATCTGCACATTTATTCTCTGGAACAGGAACACTGTTCATACACACACAGGGACAGACTTACAAGCACCGCTATAATTAACACCTTTGCAGCAGCTGTAGCGAAAACAAAAGCAAATGATGTGTAAAGTTAATATTCAATGAAAAAAGTAATGTCTTTACATTACATTAAATGCAAATATAAACATATCTTCAGCTAAAAAAAAAATCTAAGTGCTCGTGTTTACAAGGAGCACATTTATATTCTGCTGGGCTGCCCTTTCAAAGCATCGCTACCATAAATCATAAAAATAACAATTCAACACAAAATGCAAATATAAGTAAAAAGTTAAAATACACACACACACAGGTGTCCTATAGACCGTCAGACAAGAGCTCTGGGAGACACAATGCTCTGTTGATTACACTGCTGGGGTGAGCAGTGTGGGAAACCTATAGCCAGCCTGTAATATTTTTTCCCCCACTGGCTGAAACAAGCTATGCTTCTTTTTTCACCAACACTTATATAGCAGCTGCGTAAAATTTAAATAAATGATCCTGAAACCTTCAAATCTGTGTAACTCCAGGGCTTCTCTTTCTATTCCGACTCACACCCGCAAGTCACAGCACTGCAAGCACAGAATTGACGTATTTACAGGGAGTGCATAATTATTAGGCAAATGAGTATTTTGTCCACATCATCCTCTTCATGCATGTTGTGTTACTCCAAGCTGTATAGGCTCGAAAGCCTACTACCAATTAAGCATATTAGGTGATGTGCATCTCTGTAATGAGAAGGGGTGTGGTCTAATGACATCAACACCCTATATCAGGTCTGCATAATTATTAGGCAACGTCCTTTCCTTTGGCAAAATGGGTCAAAAGAAGGACTTGACAGGCTCAGAAAAGTGAGATATCTTGCAGAGGGATGCAGCAGTCTCAAAATTGCAAAGCTTCTGAAGCGTGATCATCGAACAATCAAGCGTTTCATTCAAAATAGTCAACAGGGTCGCAAGAAGCGTGTGGAAAAACCAAGGCGCAAAATAACTGCCCATGAACTGAGAAAAGTCAAGTGTGCAGCTGCCAAGATGCCACTTGCCACCAGTTTGGCCATATTTCAGAGCTGCAACATCACTGGAGTGCCCAAAAGCACAAGGTGTGCAATACTCAGAGACATGGCCAAGGTAAGAAAGGCTGAAAGACGACCACCACTGAACAAGACACACAAGCTGAAACGTCAAGACTGGGCCAAGAAATATCTCAAGACTGATTTTTCTAAGGTTTTATGGACTGATGAAATGAGAGTGAGTCTTGATGGGCCAGATGGATGGGCCCGTGGCTGGATTGGTAAAGGGCAGAGAGCTCCAGTCCGACTCAGACGCCAGCAAGGTGGAGGTGGAGTACTGGTTTGGGCTGGTATCATCAAAGATGAGCTTGTGGGGCCTTTTCGGGTTGAGGATGGAGTCAAGCTCAACTCCCAGTCCTACTGCCAGTTTCTGGAAGACACCTTCTTCAAGCAGTGGTACAGGAAGAAGTCTGCATCCTTCAAGAAAAACATGATTTCCATGCAGGACAATGCTCCATCACACGCGTCCAAGTACTCCACAGCGTGGCTGGCAAGAAAGGGTATAAAAGAAGAAAAACTAATGACATGGCCTCCTTGTTCACCTGATCTGAACCCCATTGAGAACCTGTGGTCCATCATCAAATGTGAGATTTACAAGGAGGGAAAACAGTACACCTCTCTGAACAGTGTCTGGGAGGCTGTGGTTGCTGCTGCACGCAATGTTGATGGTGAACAGATCAAAACACTGACAGAATCCATGGATGGCAGGCTTTTGAGTGTCCTTGCAAAGAAAGGTGGCTATATTGGTCGCTGATTTGTTTTTGTTTTGTTTTTGAATGTCAGAAATGTATATTTGTGAATGTGGAGATGTCATATTGGTTTCACTGGTAAAAATACATAATTGAAATGGGTATATATTTGTTTTTTGTTAAGTTGCCTAATAATTATGCACAGTAATAGTCACCTGCACACACAGATCTTCTTCCTCCTAGCGTTTTTCCCGCTCGGTTGCAGGGTCTCAAGCGTCTCCACTTGGGTCGGTCAAGGGCGTCGGTCAGATCGGCTTCGATCTTCTTCACGTCGTCCTTGATTCGGTCCATCCATCTCCGCTTTGGTCTGCCTCTAGGTCGACGTCCTTGGGGGCTGAGCCGCAGTGCTGTTCTCACCACTGAGTTCTCATCGCTCCGTACCACATGTCCGTACCACCGCAGCATCGCTTCTTGCATCTTATCTGTGATTGGCGCGATTCCCATCCTCTTTCTAACGTCGGTGTTCATGACGTGGTCCCATCGTGTCAGGCCTAGGCACCATCGCAGCATCCGCATTTCCATCGTGTGAAGGGCTTGTTCGTGCTTTGCGGTGGCTGGCCAGCACTCGGATCCATAGAGGGCGACGGGGCGCACTACACTCTTGTAGATCTTTGACTTGAGGCGATTGGGCATTCTTCGGTCACACAGGACGCCGGTGACTTGGCGCCATTTCATCCACGCTACGTTGATCCTGGCTCGTACATCTAGTAGGATATCGCCGTCATTGCTGATCATTGATCCGAGGTATTTGAAATGAGGTACTTTCGCCAGATCTTCTCCATCAACGCTGATCGTGCCGTCGGTCTGGGGGCCAGCCTCTAAGTATTCGGTCTTGTTGGTGTTGAGCCTCAGGCCGAAGTCAGCTAGGCGAGTCTTCCACTGCTGCGTTTGGTATTGCAGTTCTATTCGCGATTCATCGGCCAGGAAGACATCGTCGGCGTAGAGAAGTGTCCAGGGATGGGGTGACTGGAGATCCGCCGTCGCAGTGTCCATGCAAAGGATGAAGAGCAGCGGGGAGAGTGCCGAGCCTTGGTGGATGCCCACATTGATGTTAAAGGGCGGCGATGTTCCCACTGGGCTTCTGACCACGCTGGTGACTTGTCGGTAGAGGAGCTTTGTCCAGTTGACGTAGGCTTCAGGAACTCCATGTGATCGCAGGGAGTGCCAGATGAGATCGTGTGGGACATGGTCAAACGCCTTTTCCAAGTCGAGGAAGGCCATGTGGATGGTCTTGGACTTCTCTCGGTGCTTCTCCAAAAGCAGGCGGGCAGCATGGATGGCGTCCGTCGTGCCACGCCCCCTGATGAAGCCACATTGGTTGGGCGTTAAGTTGACGATTTCTCGCGTTAAGTTGACGATTTCTCGCATCCTGCACACACAGATATCCCCCTAAAATAGCTAAAACTAAAAACAAACTAAGAACTACTTCCAAAAACATTCAGCTTTGATATTAATGAGTTTTTTGGGTTCATTGAGAACATGGTTGTTGTTCAATAATAAAATTATTCCTCAAAAATACAACTTGCTTAATAATTCTGCACTCCCTGTATATGCTGAAATTAGACTGAAGAGATTTGTGTGGAACACAATCCCAACTATTTTTTAAGACAAAGTGACGTCACTGTAAGAAAATTCAGTCACATCTCAAGATTCGTATTTGATTGACACTTGTAAATATCTTCTCCAACATTTTTCATACTGCCGATATATTATATTTTGTCACCACATCCCTAAACCCCAAAACAGACAGTTGACTGCATCTCTGAGTATCCTGGCTGCGGCAGCCTTTGTCTCTGTCCTTATGATGACAGATAAAGCACTCTGATGCTCCCTGAGAGAAACACATGGGCAGACACACACACACAAACACACTTATAGATTCATCTGTTAACTCTCACTTCCTTGTTCAGCATCCCCAGGTGTGTGATCAGTCAGACATCTGTCGTTTTCTGTGCAAATTGTACTGTGCAGGAACAGTTGTCCAAATATTCCATAAATTCAACATTTAATAATTGTAAAAAAAAGTACTTTAGCTCTAGCTGTAAGGAAGAATTGGTTACATATACTAGTGGACTGATAAAAGCATCTGTCAAACTGTTGAAGCTCCAGAGGCTTTCTGTTGTTTGTTCTGAAGACAGACATGCCATGCACAACCCTGCCATTTTACATAAAAGCAGCTGTAAGTATCAAATACCTTCCATCACAATAGTCATCGGACAACGCCAAGAAACAAAGCAGCGGATGTGCTGTACAATAAAAGGCTTCCGCAGGCTCGGGCAGGGTGTTTGAGAAGAGACCAGTTGGAATTAATGAATTCAGGAACGCCGCAGCAATGTGGTGAGTCAGCCGGGGCAGTTCTGGTGGGAGAGATCTTCAAGGGGATTTCAAAACAGAGGAAAGAAAAAAAATCAGGTTTGTTTGTGAAGGACTTTTCATAAGAAAACAGAACAGAAAAGAAAAATATGGGGGGCATACAGCAGAGTATGTAAAACAACTGAGTAGAATAATTTGTTTACAGCAACTTCATCCTCTTCGTTCCATTTTTAGAATCTGTTGTCCCTTTTCATCCCTTTCTACTGCTCCTACTGAGTTTCTGACTACATCCATCTTATATAAAAGATGGATGTAGCCAACGAGACATTATTAGTTTTTTTGTGATTTACCATTTTGAAGCGTTGAGTTTAGCATTTCAGTCATTTTTCAAAACCAGATTTCATAGCTATATTTAGATGACAGGGTAGCACTGAGTTTTTTCTGGCTAATGCACTGTTGGCAAAGTCCAGTGGCAATTTAAATAGAATGCTGATATCATCTGTTGGGGAAAAAAAGAAAGAACAATAACAAAAAAGAAGTTTGCAGCAAAAGAAACTCAGCCAGCTAACTAGTTCAATTGTCTTTAATACAGATGAATGCTAACAAGACAAAATAACACTTGTAAACATTATATTGATGAAAATCATTTTTTAAAACTTTTTTGTTTTGATATAATAATGACACCTGACTAAAAAAAACAACAAAAGAAAAAACTTACATTGACTTTATGCTAGCATTAGCTAAAATTCCCTCTTGTATCTAATTTGATACCCAAATATTAAATTTCACTGCACTGTAAATGTGTTTATTTCTGTTGGGCATTTTATCTTGGAAGTCTATTCAAATTTAACTACTTTTTGTGTCAGTCTCAAGTGGTCATTGCTCAACTGCAATTTCATTTTTGTCGAGGTTTCTACTCAGATGCCAGGCAGAGTAAAATCTGATTGGCTTATTCAGTAGTTCAGCTATTATCCTGCAGTTCTTTCACTATCAGCTCACTGTGACTGTCCAAGTAAGTTCCCCTACTGAACTTAGCACGCAGTAAGTTCCCTTACTTGATGTGCTTTCTTTAAAAACTGCACTTTCTCTTCTCTACAACCTAAAAAATAAATAAATAACAAAAGCAAACATGCGTTATGTGTTATCAGTTAAACACCTTAAGTGTGAAGCAGCAGCAGTAGGGTGTAACTCAACACGACTGTACCACAGTGTAAAGAGAGTCGACAAAGAACAGAGACAAAGATATAATCAGGCACACTTGTATTGTTTCCTGTGAAGATAATTTGAATCCACTGAGGGAAAGGCAGATCCAGATGCTAACAATATACAGGGATGAAAGCAAGTACAGTTAACAGTTTTTCCATGGCTCTGTGGTGTAGTGGTTAACGCATTCACCTTACAACCTGATGATCTCCAATTCAATTCCAGGAAGAGGCACAAACCAGCCTCAGGAGTCACAAGCTACTGCACTCCCACTAGCAGTTGATAAAGCCTGCATCAGGAACGGTATCTGGTGTAAAATATCTGTAAAATCAAATATGTGGATCCATCCACTGTGGTGACCCCTTGGGAAATAAAGAAGTAGCCAAAGATGCCTTTTGGTTTTTCCATCTTCTCAAAGGCAAGGCAACAATTTTAACTAATTACTCTTAATTTAGAGGATAGAGAGAGCAGTGATTTGCTTTGATTAGTGTGCTCAGTGATTTTACTATATATGCATGAGTGTCTCCAGGCTAGTTTTCTATTTTTGTTTTTCATGTTTTATCCATTGTAAATTAATGCATGCAAGCGAATAACTTTGTCAGAAAACAGGAAAACAAAAACTTACCTTGATTATGAGAAAACTAATAATAATTTAGAAAACACTAGAAATATAAGCTTAGAACACTTGTAAAGCTTCAAATGTTTTCTTTGTACTTGACAGTAAAGCTCAGGAATCTCTAAAGAGGGCTGATGTTAAAAGCTACCTTTGAGCTAGTTATTTTTCTTTTTTGAAATACCTGAGCCCCACAATTTGAAGATTAAAAACTTGATGTTTGGAATTTTAATATGATTCTGATTAGTAATGCTCTGTGATTTTTGTTTCTTTTTACATAAAATTAGTCCAAAAATCTCAGGAACAAAATCAGGCATTTAAATAAACTCAGCTTCCCCACTTGGCATGGGTGACATTATTTTTTCAGCATTGCATCCAGAATTGATTGGATCAAGTGAGGGTGGATTTTACAAAGGCAGGCCTTCAGCAGAGCAGCGGTCTCCCTCGCACTGAGAGCTTTTCTAACACTGTGCCATAACTCCATTAACAAATGCAATCTCAAAGATCATAACTAATCTTCTGAATTAATTAAAAATCTTTTTTATATACATTTTTTTTTTATGTCGTACATTGGCGTAATTGAGCTAGTGTAGGCTTCGGTTGCGACTGACAAAGCTAATCCCCTTTTTCAAATGAGATTGAAAATTCTGCAAATCAACAAGATACTCTCCCCGTCTAGTTATAATTATTTCATTATGTGCCGCTGTGGGTGTTAACTAGGAAGAATTGATTGGAGCAGCTGGCGATACGGTCGACCTGATGAGGCTACTGTTGACTTCACTCTGGTGGGAAATTGTCGGGCTCCTGCTACCGACTGTTTTCCAGCAACTCCAAACTACTCAGCCTAATTAGCTTTACTACTGCATCTTCAGGCAAATATCCACATCTAGCCTGTCTTTAAAATAAGCGTCACCATTAGGACCACCATCACACTGCTGCTGAACTCACTCTCCTCTTTAAGCGCCACACTGTTGCTGTTAACCTTAAGACTGAGATAATGGCAGCTCTTTTCCAAAACATGACATTTACCTTGCTATCAGTAACAGCGACAATAAAAATAACCTCAGTGTTGAAACCTTAAGGTCGTGCCGGCGTCCCGCTCTTTCCTCTTGCACAAGCTGGGTTCCGGTTTGTTTTTATTACCCTGTGACAGGCGCTTGATCCTCTCACCTTGGTATTTCTTTCTTTTTTTTTTTCTACACAGCTAGGCTGACACTAACAAGCAGCATGCCTTCCTATCTCCTCAACCCCATCGTCTAGGCTGCCATGAATGTACCTGGCTTTGATGCACAGCGCAACAACAACAAGTCATTTAGTCGTTTTGGTTCATCGAACAGGCTGTTTGTTAGTTAGCCCCAGGGTAAAGCTGTCTGCGGGAGGCTGGGGAGCAGAGGAGTATGATCAGGAGGTTTGGGTGATTCTATATAGTGCTTACAGCAAAGTTTTAACCCTTATATAATACCTCTAGAGTCATATGAAGAGGAAACCTAATAGGGCTGCAAATGTCAGAGAAGTTAAGTACAGTAAAAAGCATTGAACTAATGAGAAAGATAGTGGATTAACTGCAATTCTCAAGTGTAAGCCTTAAATCGCAGCTTGCTAATTTTCTTCAAAAAATCGAGTGAATTCTTTCAACACTTTGTTGCACTCTAATTGCTGCTTTTTTAAAAGCTCACCTCAGA
The DNA here is from genome assembly GCF_041146795.1 of Maylandia zebra. Taxonomy (NCBI): domain Eukaryota; kingdom Metazoa; phylum Chordata; class Actinopteri; order Cichliformes; family Cichlidae; genus Maylandia; species Maylandia zebra. Next base: position 37,147,108 of record NC_135188.1, on the reverse strand, counting down.
AGGTCTTGAAGGCTTAATGCACGGATGATCTCATTGTCAAAGCAACATAAAAATCAACACTTAAGAAGGACACAAAAACATTGGCTAATATCACAAAGTATTAATAAGGTTATCTCGTTTCACGCTTGGTTTCTTTTGTCGTAAAGAAGCAAAACACCTCCCCGCCAATGAATTATTACACTTCCCAGTCTATTCGCAACACCAAACCCCATTATAGTTGGATAGATATGTCGCTTCTGTTGATTGATGTTGCTTTTGCATAGCAGGGTGTTTAAAAGGCCATACAATGTATCAGGGATTTTAATTTATATAAATATTATTCAGGAAAGACCTCACTCTTTCAGACAGATGAAACGGCTTAGGACTTTTGACATTAAATGCCTCTGTGACCTTTTGACTTTGGACCACAGATTTTATTTGCCTGTGCGTGTAGGAGTCAAGTGTGTGCAAGCATGCAGTAATATATATTTTGCTAATGCATGAATGCGCATTTAAGGGATGCTCTTAGCTTATTTGAAGCATAGTTGTATAGTTAGACACATAGTTGGTGAGCTATGCATCCTGTAGCTGTTTGCAAAAGCCTGTCCCAGCTCTTATAGAGCGAGAGGCAGGGTACACAGGTCATCAATCTGCCATGGCATTCCAATCTGTAAGATAAAAACAATATTGTTTAAATAAGTAAAGTCATTCTTCCTTTCAATCATTCATTTTCTTTCTTACTAAACACATATTTGGGGCAAGTGAAGCTGATCTCAGTGCTTTAGTCTGCTTGTATTTGCTACACATCTGCAAGCCACTTTGCAACCGATCTGTGTATGTATGAAAGTGTTGGTGCTAAATAAAAACTGTTATCTTCTGACATACAGTGAGCTTGACTGAAACCAAACAGAAGCAGCATTATCCAGATACAGTTTTAACATGCCAAGGGTCATAGTCACACAGATAAATACATTAAAAAATATATAACAAAAGAAATGTCAAGTGTTCCATTTTTTCTAAAATGTACTCAAACAAACACATATCTACACTATATATGTATTTTTACATGATAATATTAAAATCTGGTAGTGCATCTGTTTTCGCAGATATGTGTTACATTACGTATTGTTAATGTTGTTATGTGTTGTAACCTAAAGCTGAATTATGTGTGAAGTAAAACAATGCCAAGCGATAACACATGTTTGTATTACCCTTCCAAGAGTGGTGTAAACACAATAATAATGGCACAGCACCACATCGCTATAAATGAGTGGGCTATTTCAAAAGTCCACAAACACTATTTTTACATCACTGAATTGTGGCCCAACAGCTTGACCTCTACATGGAAGCAGCTCCATATGTTACAGAATTCAGTTCAAAAAACAGCTAGCATTTAAAATCAACTTTAAAAGGTGAGGGAAATATGAAATAAGGCCCTTTTTAAAAAAAATCTCTGGCAATATAACTTGATTTAAAATCAGAATCAGAATATAAGCATACAGTATAAAAGACGAATGTAGCCTCTGTAATCATTTTCCTGCCAAGTTTATGAGCTCACTCATTTTCATTCATTGGCTTCTAACCAAGAATCTGCCCAGTACAATTTTCGAACCATTGATATTACCAAAAAACATTGCATGACAGATGCATTTAGCAAATGTTATGTCACCCAATGGTTTCTGGACTCTTCATTCAAAGGCTTCAACATTAGTATTTTAGTAATTTTTGGAGGCAGAAGGGTGAGGTGCTACCTTATCATCCAAGGCTACCAAGCTTGGCTAGCAAGCTGCATTAACAGATACAGGTGTAACACAAAAACTCACATACCTGCTAGTTAATGGAACTCAACTTCTTGGATGAAAGCAGCCACACAGCATGTTATGTTAGTTCCATCTAAAAGGCTTCAAAAGGCACCAGCAATGCAAACATGTTCAAGACATCCAGTTCAATAACATACACTGGGGCAAAAAAGTATTTAGTCAGCCACCAATTGTGCAAGTTCCCCCGCTTAAAATGATGACAGAGGTCAGTAATTTGCACCAGAGGTACACTTCAACTGTGAGAGACAGAATGTGAAAAAAAAATCCATGAATTCACATGGTAGGATTTGTAAAGAATTTATTCGTAAATTAGGGTGGAAAATAAGTATTTGGTCACCTCAAACAAGGAAAATCTCTGGCTCTCACAGACCTGTAACGTCTTCTGTAAGAAGCTTTTCTGTCCCCCACTCGTTACCTGTATGAATGGCACCCGTTTGAACTCATCATCTGTATAAAAGACACCTGTCCACAGCCTCAAACAGTCAGACTCCAAACGCCGCCATGGCCAAGACCAAAGAGCTTTCGAAGGACACCAGGAAAAGTATTGTAGACCTGCACCAGACTGGGAAGAGTGAATCTACAATAGGCAAGCAGCTTGGTGTGAAAAAATCAACTGTGGGAGCAATCATCAGAAAATGGAAGACATACAAGACCACTGATAATCTCCCTCGATCTGGGGCTCCACGCAAGATCTCATCCCGTGGGGTCAAAATGATCATGAGAACGGTGAGCAAAGATCCCAGAACCACACGGGGGGACCTGGTGAATGACCTGCAGAGAGCTGGGACCAAAGTAACAAAGGTCACCATCAGTAACACACTACAACGGCAGGGAATCAAATCCCGCAGTGCCAGACGTGTTCCGCTGCTGAAGCCAGTGCATGTCCAGGCCCGTCTGAAGTTTGCCAGAGAGCACATGGATGATACAGCAGAGGATTGGGAGAATGTCATGTGGTCAGATGAAACCAAAGTAGAACTTTTTGGTATAAACTCAACTCGTCGTGTTTGGAGGAAGAAGAATACTGAGTTGCATCCCAAGAACACCATACCTACTGTGAAGCATGGGGGTGGAAACATTATGCTATGGGGCTGTTTTTCTGCCAAGGGGACAGGACGACTGATCCGTGTTAAGGACAGAATGAATGGGACCATGTATCGTGAGATTTTGAGCCAAAACCTCCTTCCATCAGTGAGAACTTTGAAGATGAAACGAGGCTGGGTCTTCCAACATGACAATGATCCAAAACACACCGCCCGGCAACAAAGGAGTGGCTCCGTAAGAAGCATTTGAAAGTCCTGGAGTGGCCTAGCCAGTCTCCAGACCTCAACCCCATAGAAAATCTGTGGCGGGAGTTGAAAGTCCGTGCTGCTCGGCGACAGCCCCAAAACATCACTGCTCTCGAGAAGATCTGCATGGAGGAATGGGACAAAATACCAGCTACTGTGTGTGCAAACCTGGTAAAGACCTATAGTAAACGTTTGACCTCTGTTATTGCCAACAAAGGTTATGTTACAAAGTATTGAGTTGTATTTTTGTTATTGACCAAATACTTATTTTCCACCCTGATTTACGAATAAATTCTTTACAAATCCTACCATGTGGATTCATGGATTTTTTTTTTCACATTCTGTCTCTCACAGTTGAAGTGTACCTCTGGTGCAAATTACTGACCTCTGTTATCATTTTAGGTGGGGGAACTTGCACAATCGGTGGCTGACTAAATACTTTTTTGCCCCACTGTAAGTTTTCAGGTGTCCTATCAGTGAGGCACTCAACACCTGTTATGAAGGGGGAAAGCTGGAGTTAATGTTGCTAAGTCACAGCTAACTGAATAACCCATGTGTCTTGCTTGCTAATGTTATCGCTAGCAAAATCATATGAGTGGAAGTAGCTAACTTGCCAATTTTCTTTACCAGCTAATTTAGCAAACATGGACTCTCGGGGCGTGTGTATCAGTTTATGATCCATGATATTTACTTGTGTAAAATGGCCTACAGTATTATTTTAGCTAATAATAAGTCATATACTATACAAAGCAGAGATGTATAGTTTGTGCTTTCCACTGTGCAGGCATTTCTTCTTCTTTTTTTTAAAGAAAATAAAAAATTCACATAAATTATAAACATAAATAAACTCTCCGCTTTTGGTCTCAGTTTCAGCGTGGCATAAATAAGGCCAAAGCGTGCATTAGATGTTGCTCGCTGCACCAAATAAACTGCTGTTTTTATTTTCTCATCACATTAACCCTTCCATTAATCACCCTGCATCATACCTATGCAAGCGAGTGTGTCTGTACAAGACTGTGTCATCCGTGAACACAGCAGCCCTCGAGATCATTAATCAACTAAAGTCAAGCCCGCCAAGGGTTTTCCAAAATGTCAGGGGGGGAGGCGAGAGTTTGCTGTGCTCTGTGCTCCTGTGTGCTCCTACACCAGGGAGCTGATCGCAGCACATCACTCCCATCGGCTCCAGATGGTGGGAACAAGCAGGAGGATAGCAGGAGAATAGAGAATCTCTACATGTGTGTATGTGCTGGAGAAAGCCCAGTGAATCTGCAGGACTTGGACAAGTTAATGGCAAAATTTAAAAAAACAATCTTACTCTCATAATATTTTGCCAGGCTAAAATTAAACTTTTAACAGCTTTGTAAACTACTTTGAACTGATATCAGAAAGATAATAAGCTCCATTTCACACTGAGGCAGACAGTGGCTCTCAGCTTTTATTTTGGTGCCATGCAGGTTCTAAGCGTCTGTTTAACATAACAATGCCTGCTGTGATAAGGTGACAGTAGGAATGGAGAGAGAGAGAGGAACATTAAAATGAAAACAGAAAATGAGAGAAGCAGTGGCGTGCTGAAAAAGAAAAAAAGCCAGCAGATTTTATATAAGGCCAAGAACCTGTCAGTTTAAAAGTGGTAAACACAATTTTGAAAAACTATTTATTCCTGAGCATGATATTGCAAATCAAACCGGGGGCGAGAAAAGTCACGGACGGCCATTTTAAGCGCTGAGTTTCAATTCTGAATTTCAGTGCAGTGGTGATCTGACAGTTGCTTGACTTATCTTCTTCTAAGAATGAGATGAGGAAGAGAAGCTGAAGGAATTAAAAAAAGAAGAAGAGGTGAGAAGGGAATAGAGTTTGAATCTGCAGCAAAGAGAAGAGATTAGGAAGTTTTCACTTGATGAGAAGATGCAGCAGACAATTAATATTTCACCAAGTTGTAATCTTGACACTTTTAAATGGATACAACTTCAAGCACAACTTTAGACAAGCAACTTTAGACTAGCTACGCTAACACATAGCTAGCCAAAAACCCAGAGTGGTGAAAAATCTGAGTGTATGTTTACCCCAGCCATGCATCCAGAACTTGAATTTAAACAGGTATTTAAGTAATGAGCAGTCATGCTTACAGCATTTTAGCCTCCATGTTTCTACAGTAGAACCACTGTGGCGACTGTTGCAATTTTTCTTGCAGATTTTGATATGTAAACACTAAAACAACATGAAATTGACAATGTATTTCATTTGATTTTATGGACTAACATTAAAGTAATGTACAGTGTAACACACTACTTTCTTTCACATTATATAACCCATGTGGAACACATTCATTTTTTCAAGTAACAGCTTCAACACTGGTTGGTAATGACCACCAACTGCCAATTCCTAGTGTTCAATTAGCATTTAGGGTTTGTGAAAACATGCATGCACATCAAGAAAGTTTGGTGCCACCCAATTAACTTAGCATATATAAGATATGTATGTATGGACCACATGGCTAGTGTTCCCACGTGGGCCTTAGAGCTGTCAAGTATCTAGCAGATGTATAATTATCTATATATATGCACATACATGTCAATCATCTGTGTTAGCACCTTTTTATTCATCGCTGCCAGTGACAGCTGTGACTGGAGGCATAATGTTTTTAGATATTCTGGTACATATACATGAATATATTCAGTATATCGGGGACACCTGGAGGGTCTTTCATTGCATTTGGCAAAGATATCCACTTGGATTAAATGATGAACTTATTAGAATTTGGTCATCAAAAATCACTGCAACCTTATATAACACTGGTTAATAACTTGAGTTAGGGGGCGTTTTTATGCTTGAAGGTTTCATAGATTGGTGTTAAACGACTTATTAAAGAAACAAACAAAAAATAACCTTCCTTTGAAAATGGTTAGGTACAAGGACTGGACTGAGTGAAAACGGAGCCAATGTAAAAAGAAAAACTTCAGAAAACCTGGGCAGCGTTTGCTCAAGGAATACTCCTTGGAAGCAAAATATAAAGAAATGAGGGCCACGAGACCTTTGCACAGTACTACACATATATCATCTGAAGGTTCTTAGACCCCTGTTTCAATCCAGGGTGTCAATGTGGACATTGTGGAGGACTATAAATACCTTGGAGTACACATAGACATTAAACTGGACTGGGTTAAAAACCCCACTGCGCTCTACGGGAAGGGCAGAAGGCTCTTGTTTTTTTAAGGCGGCAGAGGTCTTTCAACATCTGTCGGACAATGTTCAGGATTTTTTACGAGTCTGTTGTGGCCAGTGCCATCCTCTATGCTGTTGCATGCTGGGGCAGCAGGTTGAGGGTCACAGATGCCAACAGACTCAATAAACTGATCCGCAAGGCCAGTAATTTTGTGGGGACAGAGCTGGACTCCCTTAGGGTGGTGTCTCAGAGACTGTTACTGTGTTGGAGCAGCAGAAACCCATATAATTTAATTAGGGATTATTAGATTATTCTGAGTCTGATTCTTTCATTGTATTTGGGAAATACATCCGATTACATACAACACTGATTAGAATGCTGTCAAACATCACTGCAATTTCACGCAACATTTTAGTTTCTAATACTCAAGAATTCATTTTTAATTATGGCATTGTATAATGTTTGATTGGACACTGAACTGATAACACTAATATGGGCCTTCCAAGTCTTATGATTTCACAAACCTTCTTTGCCAAGTTGAAGAACTGTTTGAGACATATATATGAATCTGAAAAGACATGGAAGTAAAAAGCAACTCGAGTGATTGGCAGAGCCATGCGACTGCCAAGTGGTAATTCCATTTGTCGCATGCAGTGCAGTCAATATTAATAAAGTCAGGAGGATTTGGTGGCAAATGATTTGAAATGCCAAGACTTAGCCGTTAATTTTGAGTCTAATGAAGTGATATCCAGCAAGACAGAGAATGGGGGTTGAAGGGTTTTTTTTTTTGTTTTTTGTTTTTTTTTTTGGGGGGGGGGGGGTGTTTTAGAAAGGATTTGGATGGAGCTGCTTTAGATACCGTGTGTCACTGTTAGGAGTACCAGAGTGGATACACAGGGGAAAGCTGTGCTGGCTGACAGCTAGCCTGAGGTGTAGCATAAATAAGGGATGGTTATGCCAAGCAATGCACAGCTCACCTCATGTGAAATAACCTAGAGGAGTTTAACAAGGCTATAAATGTAGCTTTCTGTATATCAGTGTGTTTGTATGTGTGTGTATGTTGGGTGGGGGCAAATCAGGTTTTGGAGACACATGGCATAAACAAATTAAGAAAGAGCACTAGCAATGACGGCTGAGTCCCTTCAGGATACTGTACACAACAACAGATACACATTAAACTTTACATGAGCACTCATACACACACACACACACACACACACACACACACACACACACACACACACACACACACATATGCATAATGCCTTCCCATAAGAAAAGACTAGCAAACTCAGCTCTGTAATTTTCTTTTACCTCATTCATCACCCATGAACATCCGGGCGCCTGTACGCTCAGAAACACCCACTCTGCAGCTCATCTTTGTCCGTGTCCTCTGCACCAGAGTCGGCCATTATCTCGGCGTGCCCTTGTTTGAGTGTGAAACATTTTCATCTGCTATGAGTCATTGCTTTGAGAGTATACCAGCTGCCCAGTGCCCAAGTGTGTGATCATGGCATAAAGTGTACGGAGGCAAGCAGTGGCTGCCTGAAAAGCCTCAGCAAAGGACTAATTAAGCTGCTAACAGCAAAAAAAAAGGCAACAGGCTTGACGAGCAGATGCCACGTGAGGGGAAACTGTAATGATATAAGCTTTTCTCTCAGTTAGTAGCAGAAACACCCCACAAGCTTTGCATGCTCGTTGTTTACAAAGTGATCCCTGGGCTGGAAAAAAGCATCAGTTTGAACACGTGAATGACACTTGAATGTCTGCAATTAACATGGAGCTGCCCTCAAGTCAGACTCCCCGCTGTTTCTGTACAGTTGCTCAGCCGGCCGACAGTTAGATTTTCTTCGGCTGCCGAGAGCAGCCTCCAGGTGTGAATGTGTGTATCTGGGTGAAACTGGAGCTTGACATTCCCCCAGAATAATGAAGCTCAGACTGATCTGTTTATGCTCGTCTGGGAAGCCATTATGTGATTAAGTTCAAATGTAAAGTCATGCTGCGCTGTATTGTCGTGTCATTTCCTGCTGGAAACACCAAACAACTGTCTGTTTGTTCCACTGGCTGATTAATTAATTTCACACTACTGTTATCTGAATTACATATTTGCAGACTCTTAGTGATTCCCAACTCAAGTCAGTTATAACTAATGAATCACCAAACTGGATTCTGCTTGTCAATATTAATTTGCTACTTTGCTTTGCTTTATGTTAATATACATGTTTTCTAGAGGTTTTTTGTGGCGTGATGAAACCATGGCACACCTCCATCCATTAATCCATCTGTTTTCTCTAGCTTACAGCCAGCATTGGATTTAAGGTGTTAGAAAGTAATACATCACATTTTTCAATAATGCAGTAAATGTAATGCATTACTGTAAATTCAGTAATCACATTACAAGTAGAGATGGCACGATACCACTTTTTTATGTCTGATACCGATACCGATATCATAAATTTGGATATCTGCCGATACCGATATGAATCCGATATAGTGTTTTTTAATCAACAAAACTGTCTTTTTTAAATATCTTGCTGCATTTTGTATAAGTTCATACTCAAGTTTAAAACAACAACTACACTAAAGCTATTCTGTTATACCTGTATGCAAAAAAAAATATTTCATAGTTCAGCAATACTGATCAATCTAATAAACTTAAACCTACACCATCCTCCCTATTCTGGTATTTTAAAGAGTACTTAGCGTAAATATTAAGCAACCTAACTAATAGGGTTCCAAGTCCCAGCAACAACAAAAATAAATAAATAAAAAATAGGGAACCACCCCTCACGCTCCACCTCATGATGCTTAATCGACGTAATCAACCTTAATTTGATGCAGTGTGAAAAAAAATGCACAGAAATCAATTATTTTTCATGGAATATTAAATAGATTCAACATCTTTCTTCAACAAAATTGCAGACTGCACAGATGGTACCTTCCCAAAGGAAAAAAATACTATAGCTTACTAGGGTATATATATTAGACTTAATAGTTACTATATACAGTAATTGACTTCTATTCCTTTTACATCAAATTAAAACTTTGGATGTCATATAATTATTTATTAAAAGCTAGAAATTTTAAATGAGAATAAGAAAGAAAAGTATTTCTTTGTGCCCCCTTTTCCCTGTTAATGCCCTATCGGCCCCCCCTGGCTAAACTTTGCTAGATCCGCAAAGTTTTGCTAGTTACCAGCGTCAGCTACGTAGAAAAAGATCCTGGTGTAGAAAGTAATATGAAATAAATTCTAACAACAGCTTATCAAGCTTAAACGTGTTGCTGTTGTTCAGCCACTGGTTTCCTCTTTCTGGTGCAAAGTGGGCCAAAAACAAACAAGAGAGACGGACTCGCGACAGAAAAGCTGATCAGTTGATCATTAAGCAGTTTCATGATTGAAGTAGCAGCAAGAAGAGGCAGTCGCTTGTTAAGCTTAACGCAGGAATGCTTTACAAACATTCAGAGATGGACTTACACACTTGCTTTACTTCTCTCGGGGATAACTTTGTCAGAGATGAAATGCTGGGTTGCTAGCGAAGCTCCAAATGCTATCCAGACCACCGACAGGTCCCGCATGCCACAGCCACTCTATCACGTGATGCATACTGCTCCGACGTGCTAACGTTCTGAGGTGAGTTACGGCGTGTTGCAAGTTTTGTGAGGTGCTTTCGTGATATTTAATGGATCGGATTACATTTTTATTTTTCTCCGATATCCGATCCAGTAATTTAGGTCAGTATCGGACCGATACCGATACGTAATATCGGATCGGTCCATCTCTAATTACAAGTACAATTGTCATTAGTTGTGTTACAAAGATTCTTCAGTTATCTGCACGCTGGGTGCATAGAAACTCAAATCTGCACTACAAAATGCAGATTTCACTTCGAGGAACATGATGGAGCACGCTACAGAGATACAGACGTTGCTTTTATTTTTATTGCATAAAAGGCAAACAGTGCAATGCTCAGCTGACAACTGTGTCCGGGAGAGAAACAACTGCAATATACTGCAAACAAAACGTCCGTCCTTAGCATGCTGTCTGTGCAGATGCTTGGAAACACCAGTCAGCCAAGAACCCAGAGTGATGATGAAGTTACGTGTACTGTATGCTGACCCCCAGTCCAGCAGCCAGAGCCTGAACTTCAACAGGTAACAAAGGTAGTGATGAGCAGTCAGGCTTGCAACCAGCATTTCTACCTGTTCGAATCGCTGTGGTAATCCTTATTAGCTTAGGGATTTGTTAATATGTGGGACTGTAGCTCAAGGTTTATACTGTTAACTGGATCTAATTATATTAGACTAAATCTATAACAAATTCAGTTGACCAAAATATAAAGTGTAAAAGTTTGTTGTGTTTTTACTGTGAGAAGGAAAAGCTCCCTTTTAACAGGAAGAAGCAGAACCAGGCTCAGGGAGGGTGGAGCCAATTGTCTTGACCTGTTGGGGGTGATTGGAGAGAGTACGCATCAAGCCGAGAACGCGAAAAAGTCCCGGATGTGTTCTCGCTACGCCTGTTTTATCGAGCATGCATTGGTGGTGACTTGTGTGGACTTGGTACAGCTAAATATCCCAGAATGCATTTCGTCCAAAACTCAAACGCGGCAATGGCGGACGAGCAGGGCTGAAAACTTTTAAATATCACTCTTTCTGCATCACAAAATAAACTTTTGTTATTTTCAAGTGAGAATGTAGCTGTGTAAGCTTCAAATATCTGCTAGATTTATCAAGATATCATATATTTCCAAACGTGCTCCGACGTTTTCGGAGACGTCTGTGACCCGCCAGCTCCATAGCAGACAGCGAGGTGGAGGATCACTAGAGCCGGCGAGAACAGCGGACTCCCGGCACATCATTTTCAACCCCCCCGCGGTTTTTTCGCTACTCAGGTTAAACAAACCCCAGCAGCTGTCTATTGTACTAAAATAAAAATAAAGGCGTTCTAACATCTCACGTGCTTGTTTTTATTAAGACATACATGTACACTATTTTTATTAATAGAGCTTTCGCTACTGAGGTTAAACATGATATATAAGTCACTTTGATCACTTCTAAATGTTAATGTTTGGTTTATTTCAGTGTTTTATTTGTTCCTGAGTAAACCGGTTTGGCTGTGATTAAAGTTAAGCTTCATAACATATTACCCAAAGTTAAATTAAGAGGGGACGGCAGTAAAAACTCTGGACCTGTGACATCATCAAGTACGCTGGTGTTCCAATTGTACAAATTGCGAGTCCGTGCTCGCGCTCTCGGCAAGTTCGGACTTGCCGAGAACGCGAGTACGTACTTGCGTACTTAGAATTGAGAAAGGGCCCGCCTTTTTGTTGTTGTTGTGCTAAGCTAATAGGCAGAATGCTACAGGCATAGCCCTAAAGAATGTTGCCTCGTGGGCAGTGTAGTCCGTTCTGCAGGGAGAATGGACTGCCATACCTGTTATCTGTCTGTGAGCGCCAGGGAGGGAGAAAAAGGAGAATAGAAAAGTATGAGTTGTCACCGAGCAGAAACGGGAGCTGGAAGCATGTAAATATCATAATAACCACTGCAGACAAAAAGAGTGCCTGACGAGCCCAGTTGTAAGTAAGGTATTAAGACTCGACTGTACACTGTGTTCGTGTTTTCCTCCGAAACAATAAGTTCAGTTGGAGCAGCCTTTCAACGCCTCTCTCTGTCTCTGGCTAACAAACTTGACCCAGACAACAAAGTAAAGCTAGTTTTCGGCTACGAGCCCGACACAGAACCCGACGTATTAGCCAGAGGTCCCTTTACTATGGTTAGGAGCCGTAATAGTAATAAATCACACAGCAATAGTACATTCATGTAGTTGTAAAAAAGCATGATAATATATTAATTAATCCAAAGTATTCAGAATACGTTACTCAATGAAAGTAACAAAATACATTTTGGGGCATGTATTCTGTAATCTGTAGTGGAATACACTTTAAAAGTAACCTTCCCAACACTGCATCCTAGACACCCCAACTCCTAAAAATTTGATCCATAAAAGCTGTGCACAGAATTCATGAGAAAAGGCTGATCATTCCTTTCCTGTAAACCATTATCACTAGACCCTTTAAGGGACAATATACCTAAATGAAAACAGACTGTTGTAGACCACTGCACCACAGTTCAGCAATTTATTAGATTGATTGCTTGATTGCTGCTTTTAAGACAGTAAAAAACAGTAGTACTTTAGTGTTTTTATGCTTTTACTCTGATGATTTGTATGCTGGGTTTATCACAGTCTGTTGCACTGTGTACATAAAAAATGATGGTCATAGACATGTTGCTCAATTTTACAAAGGGCTAAAGAAGTGGGAAAAGATTGTTGTAGTTCTGATTAGGATTTTTCATTTTTACCCACAAGTGCTGCATTGCAGATGTTTTCCAAGAAGAAATACTTTCTGGGAGGGTTCAGTATATATACCAGTGTCACTATGACAACTGAGTAAGAAATGGTTTTGCATGATGAGACATCTGTGGGTGAAGTGTAAATGGTTTTGTCAATTAGATACCTCTCTAGAAAACCATGTAAACAACAGGATTCTTATTAAATAAATAAATGTCAGTCTCAGCTTACATGAGGACTAAATAAATGAGGGGGAAAAAAATCAAATGGCCATTTTAACTTAATTTAATGAAGCAGAGCTTCAAAAGAGTTCTTGTTCACATTCCTTTACAGTGAATGTTTTTAAAATCTCAAATCAAACATGTTCCTCCCCCTCGACCTTTCTGTGCTGTGTGTGTACCTGTAGATAAGATTAACAAAATCCTTTTTTCCTATATACTTTGAGCTTTTTGCTCTGAGCGCCTGTCTTTGTTCTCTGTGGTCAGTCATAAATGCCAGTCATACTGCACAGTTGATGGCAGAAATTTCAAACACAAAGAACTTTATCTTGGCTGCTGTTGAAGTCCCTAATCAGCCCCCCTTTCACTTGTTACTTTGAAGTTGAAAAGTATTCAGCTACGAGTGGTTTGCTGCTTTTTCTGTTTTCACAGTTGTAATTATTAAATGTGGCACAAAAATATTTCCAAGCAGCAGATTACCAGATATAAAGCTGTTTCCAATACCACAGTTCATCTTAGGGTGTGAAAGTTTTGAGTATTTGAGCTGATGCCCAGTGACACTCTGCAACCCCCCAGCATTTGTCACAAACCTGTTTGGACTTAACACATCTTAAATGCTCATCAGCTTTCCTGTGAACATGCAGCAGGTGTTCATAGACAATTCAGTCCAGAGCCAAAGGGCATCAAATCAGCTAATGTTTGCACAATACACTGTATACTGTACAAGGTCTGTCCAAGGAAGTATAAAGGGAGAGGGAATGTGTATGATTTGCAACTTTGTTATATACATAGATGCATTTCCTGTCTTCATATACAGTACAGTTCATGTACAGGAGGCAGACTTTCTTGTAATAGTTCTCTGGACATTGGCATTTTTCACTCACGCCCAGTCTGGTCCTTGTACCTGACTATTTTGATAGGTGTAACGTTGGACCCAAGAAACATATGCTGGAGCGAATATGATGACAGCAGAACTTTTATTTAATACTGTGGTTTTTACTGGGACACAGACACTCCCGCTCTCTCTCTGCTGTCACGTCCGCTTCCCTCCTCCGACTGTCACTGCCAACATATAAAGAGACACAATCACTGTCAGATCCCAGCACACCTGTTCACCCCGCCCCTGCGCCGCCCCGGGAGCTCACTGCGTCACCCCTCCTCTGCAGCTGGCCAGAGACCACACCCACGCCACAATAGGATTTGTTGTTGTTGTTGCTAATTTTAAATTGGTGTCTTTAGACTTTGAAATGTTTACATCAGGTAAACTATATCTGAAAGTCACCTCCAGAAGAAAAAAAAGTCCAGAAAAGACCTGGCACAGAAGAAAGCTGCAACTTCAGTTGATCCATCTACTGTTTGCTGAAGCCTGATCAGAAAGGCACCCTTCAATTGGAGAAAAAAGGCTTAGGTATACTAAACTACACAAGAAGATGACTAAAAATCAATGGTAACAAATCTTACAGAATGATAAAGCCACAATTTGGGTTCAAGACATTGTCATTGTTGCATTATGCAAATACAAAGCATGGTGGAGGCGCTGTTATTATTTTTTGCACTTTTACATTATCTTAATATTTCAGCCCTAGAACTTGCTATGTTGTCTGATTTGTGCAACCAGAATTCTATAAGGTCGTAAAATCAAATTTAACCCTTTAAAGCCGATAGGAGCGGGCACGCTCTGTTTTGCGTAACTATTTTTAAATCCCGGTAGCTCTGCAACCACGTGAGCTAGCGCAATAATTTTTCTTGCTTATGAAACCGGAGGAGTTGTACTTACATCTTATGCCATCAGCTTGTCCTAGGTCACAGTTTCCTTCCACATATATCTTTGCAAAAACTGCATAAAAAGCACTTGCAGCAACAAAAACATAATATTCCAGAAACACGCTTTGCCGATCCGATCAGCTGTTCATAACACTTCCTACATTGGAATAGACGTCAGCGCGAACTTTTGCATGTCCGCCATTACCTGCTCGAAACCGGAAGTGACGTCATTTTCGCGGAAATGTAGTTGTTTTTTACCATCAGGGCCTCAGGGCCTATACTATCCTGTAATAATCAATAGTAATCAATAAAATCAGATCTTCCTCACATAGTAGCAACCAGCTGGTTTCTGGGTCCTCATCCAATAAATTTCCTGTGGTGGGAAACTATTTTGTGCAACTTTTTTGTATTTACAGTTTCTCTAACTAGAAATACATGTTAAAAAAACAAAAACGATTTTCAATTTTTTTGTAGTTTATTGCACTTTTTTGCAATTTATGTAATTACTATGCACTTAATGAATACATATTATCAAAATCTGGGCTATAATTGTTGTATTGATGTGTAGCAACTTGAAATGCTCCCAAAAATGGCACCACACCATGTAAAAATATAATATAAGCTCTGGCGGACTTGGTTCTGTGGTAGGTCTTAAAGGGTTAAAGTGTAATACAATACATATGGTGATCAAGTATACTGGCTATGAAACAAAACATACAAACTTTTTATTTAACAATGTGTCAGGTGCAAGGTATGATGTGCCTCTCACTCTATGACAGGTGGGTTAGGCTCTGAATTGGTTAAGTGGAAGTGGAAAATGTATAAAATGCATCAGGTTCTTGGCAAATATGAAAAATAACACGGACACTGACTGATAAGCACTCTTCTCATTTTATTGTTGGGTAAGATAAAATATTAGCTCAAAAGAAAAACAGGTTGGCAAGAATTTCCCAACATTAAATTTAAAATCCAGAGACGCACTCCTATGTTTTTCAGGATTGCTCTGTCCATTATGCTAAGATGAGCACCAAGTCATTTTGACTTTACCCTCATTTGTACTGCCGCGCTATAAATATGCCGTCCAGTCACTTTCAGAGCTGGATTCAAAGGACAGTAAATGAGTGTTCATCCACTGAAAGCTTTTCATTTCACCTGGTTTACCTAATTTTAATATTTGGATGAAAATTTGCCCAAGGGGCCCAATAGGAAAAAAAAGAAAAGAAAAAAAGACACTGATTCATAAGCTCAAGAGTGTCTTACCCCATTCACTGTTGGAGGCTCCTCAGTGCTAATGATTTATGGGTGACACATCCAGGTCTAATTGGATCTTTGAAATACCCATCCCCTTTGTCTGAAGGGCTTTAATGGCCAGGCACCGCTGCTCTGCCTTGATGCGGAGCCAAGCTTATCCTGCATCTTTTCTCCGTAAACACTGGAAATCTGGCGCGCCATGTTACCAACTAAACAAAGAAATGCACCTCACTTGCTCTTACATTAGCCTGTGGGGATGCCCTCGCGCACATCACACGAACATTCGAATGCGCACACATATCTCTCGGGAGAGATGTTGCCAGGCAACAAGAAGCAGCCCCCCCCCCCCCCCCCCCCCCCGCCTTTTCTTTTCATTACATCTTTGTTTTCTGTGGCTGCTATCAAAGGTGAAAAGAAGGGAAAGGATCAAGCAAAAGCAGTACTTCCCTTTTCTGTTGTCCATGTGAAAGTATGTGTTGTCTTATAATGTTCTGATGCTTTTTATATTATATTGTCATTATACTTATTACTTGCTCCTTTTTTTTTTTTTAAACATGCCTATTTCAAAGCCTGCACAAATATGTTGTTAGTTGAGGCTTTTTCGAAAGTGGAAACAGACATTTTCTTTTTTTCTGCTTTCTGGTTCAACACCATCAGTGTGAAAATCACATAACTGAGGCTCACAACTTCAGCCCATAATTTCACATTTGTCATTGTGGTCTGGCACAGCTCAATGGGCTGTTCGCTCACAGACATCAACATAAAGCCTTCACATGAATGGATGAATGCACCGCTCACTGGGCTGTCAGAGGTCTCCAGATCTAATTTCCAATCTGGGGAAATATGGCAGCTGTTTGAGGGGGGGGGGGGGGATCCAATAGACCGCTTTCCCCCCAAACTGTCCAGAGATATACAGGTGCTCAGTCCTACTTTGTTGTTTGACAGAGTTGGGAAGCCCAAAGATAGCCAAGCTATTCATAACAGTGATATCTGTGTGAAGTTGTAACTAAGCTAATTGTTCACTCAGTGGGTTTAATGGTTGTTTCAACAATTTAGTGTGTTTAGCTTACAGATTAATAGATCAAAGCCCTCAATGATCAAGATTCATCATATCTTAAAGACCTCATAGTACCGTTTTATCCCAGCAGAACACTTTTAGTGTCAAGGCTGACTTCTCTTATATCCCCTGTGGAGTAAGCTCTCAGTTTGGGTTTAGGAAGTAGAAACCCTTTTCTACTTTTAAGATAGGCTTACAACTTTCCTTTTTGTCATCAAGCCAGATCAGATGGCCCTGAACCTTTTCTTAGGTTTTCTGTTATTGGTGACCTTTTTGATGGCATGCTATACATAGAAAATAGCATTAAGGTAAGTCAAACATTTTTTTTAACATGAGATATGTGTCCTAAAGTAATGTACACAACCACACTTTCCCAAATTCCAAGTTATTTAAATTAAGTCATTATTTATTAGTAATTAGTGTTTATTTATATTTATTTTATTTTATTGCGTTAAAACTGGCATTATTACCCACACTTAATGATTGTGGGTAATAACATAAAAATAAAGCAGAAGGCTGAGATGTCACAAATTACAGTTCCGGTAATGGATACTTGAGGCTGACTCCTGAGACAATCTCCATTGATTGCTGTTGTAGAGAGTGTTAGTGTTAATGTGTGTTTTTGGGGGCGTTGCACCCCAGAGCCTTCAGGGGATTTTCAGGGTTATCCCCGTCGGAATGTTATGTTGGGAACTTGTTCCTGTATATGATGTGGCTAACTGTGGATGTCTCAGAACCTGGTCATTAAACGTCCTGATAAAGGCTGAGGTTATAACAAGTGCCATGTCAAAATGATCAACTTTGCAGCATACAAAAGACTACAACGCCTCAATAGATAGTTTCTTCATTCACACCAACTCTCAAGGATTTGTTTTCCCTTGTATAACTTGTCATTATTTTCACTGGCGCTATCTCACAAATATTATATGGCCTTCTGTATGATATAGCCCATCCAAGAAGTTTCAGTTTTGGGGAGTTACTAGTAAAATACTAGGCTTAGTAACTCATCTAGTTAGAACATTGCGCCAGTCTGTAGTTTGTTAGTCAGCTAGCATTTGGTAGCAAGCCATAATCATCCACAGTTAACTGTTAGCAGAGCTGTAGTGAAACTTGAAAAATTTTGCCTTGAAAGTAAAAGTTATGGATTAGCACTGCAGCCGGCGTGTTTCAAAAGGCACAACTTTTACTTTGAAGACAGACTTTTTCAATTTCTGCTTCGAGTCACACTTTCCAAATTTTCACTACGTTTCAGAGGGCAGCTAGCGAGTGTTTGCAGATGAGGCGACATCCTCCAAGCAAACATACAACTAGGCAACTGGCTAACAACCAAAGCAATCACAAGAAGGTTTTCGGTGCCTCACTGTATATTGCCATATGACAGCTAGCAACCAACATCAACGATTCACCAACCAGTTGGGGAGTACATATTTTCAACTTTCCAGATGGCCTGTGTGACTGGGGCCCAAGTTGCCACAGCAAACCCAGAAAGTTCCCCCACACCAGACACTACAATTTTAGGCATTGCTTACTTCGTCTACTAAGCTAAACATAAATAATTTTATAAGCTCAAAAAATGTCGGTAAATATGATGTAAGAAATTAAGTTTACACTACTAAATTACTTTAAAACTCATGAAAAAAAGCAACATGGTGGTCTCACGTTTGCCAAATATAGATGCATGCCTTTTTCCATAAACTTCGACCTTGTGCAGCAACTGACCACAAAGCAGCGTCCTAACATAGCAAAAAGGTTTTCATCCCGTCTGCCATATTTGTCGAGTCATATTACATTCACTCTGCTTATGTTGTTGTGGTGAACTTAGTCACCTTCAAACCTCCATTTCTCAATGAATAGTATAATTAAAAAGTAAAAACATTCAGGAGATTGTCCTCTCATTTCCAGTTATAAGGCAACCAACCCTCCTGTGTCCTTGAGTCCTTGCCAAGACTAATGACAAGCTTTGTTGTCTCTCCATTTGTTTTCCTCATGTCCTCTGCTGTGTCGCTACACAGTTAGAGAGAGATTACAGTTGTATTGGGTGCCGCCTGTCACTGTACAAATGCCCGTCATTAATTTTACAGGCAGAAGGCAATTTCAGAGAAGTGGATAAGTTCTGATAATGGCGCGAGCTCTGTTGTGCTGTCATGCCAGAGAAAGAAACATCAGGTCAAAAGATGTTTCTTCTCTTCATTCTAACTTTTGTATCTGGTTTGTGTTTTTTTTTTTTACAACACTGTGACCCAGAAGTTTTAGGCCGTTATCTCTCTTAATTTGCCTGCTGACAGACCTGACATAGTGCATGTGTGTGTGTTTTTTCTTTTGTAGCAAAGACTATAAAAATGAAGTGACAGAGCTGAGGATGGGAGAGATTAATGATAAAGACAAAGTATAAGATATTATGAATTGCCAAAAGATCTTTTTAACATTGCCACTGTCCTCTTATGTTCTCATATAAATCACATCATAAGCCTGGTGCTCATAAGGAGCTGTCAGCTGAAATCAGAGGGCACTTGTAGATTTGTTTCTCTCATTCAGAGAGCGGCTCAGATTCATCCCCAGCTATATATTCATGTGATGGCCTGTCTCATCCTCATCCTCCGCTCTCTAATAACTCAGTGTGTGTGATTGCATTAGGAGCATGATAAATGTAAAATAGAAGCTCACCGCCGAGTGCATCATCACAAATTACTCTGCCGCCGATGCTAGTTACAGATGGGACCAGGAGGGATGTGTTGTTTTTGAGCTGTCTGCGTCACAGCACTGTTGTTTTCACACCAAAAGCGAGGATTTTTTTTTCTTTCTGAAAAAAGGCAAAAAAAAAAGGGAAATGCTGCCTCTGAATCCACTGAGTCCTCTTCTGGCTGTCGCCGGCTGATGAGATTTGTGCCCACTCAGCCCTGCAGAAAATTTACTAAGGTTTTATACATGCTAATAGGAAACTTATATGAAATATTCAGGAATCTTTTCTCTGTTTTTACCCCTGAAACAATCCACTATGACATATTTGCAACTGACTGTACACACTGTA
The DNA here is from genome assembly GCF_041146795.1 of Maylandia zebra. NCBI lineage: Eukaryota > Metazoa > Chordata > Actinopteri > Cichliformes > Cichlidae > Maylandia > Maylandia zebra. Next base: position 37,127,196 of record NC_135188.1, on the reverse strand, counting down.
CAGTAAATGGCACAGATAGCCCAACATGGATTACAGATTTATTCATGTCCATGTCATGCTTTTACTGAAGTTATGGTTCTGTTACTGTTTTATAATCTTTTTTTTATCCGACATAAATGTGTCTGTGTTAAAATGTGAAACATCTAGAATCCACAGTTGCTTTTAGGTACAAATATTTATAGTACACATTGAGAGAGAGTCCTCTTTCAGGGAGTGCTAACTAGATTTCTCTCAGTCTTGATTTCAGCACTTGCTGTTAAGGTGTTACTACTGCCTCAGGTTGACGAAGGGTGTCTTGTGCAGTCAGCCTATCACAGCTGAAAGGTTTCTTGATATGGTGAAATCTACTTGAAATAACCCCCATCACAACAATTTTAAGTCTTATGTGTCTTTATTCATCCTGAAATGATCCTTCAATAGTACCAACGGCCAGGCTTCATTGTGCTGGAGTCAGCCAGTCCCTCAAGTGCCCAATATAAGAGTAGTTTAACAGGAGAGAGGTTTGTTTGTGAGTCTCTTTTACTGCCATGTGTAAATAAATTGTCTTGACCAAAGCAGTGAACTGAACAGAGAAAACTACTGAATGCCCAGTAATTTGAGGTTTGCCCTCATTCAGGCAGGCCACAGAGCCAAACTTATTCAGTCCTGGCATATCAATGGAACTCAGTGGCAACTCACAGCTTAAATAAAATGATGGCCTTCAGTTCCTGCAACTGGCAAATTGCAAGAACTAAATATTGGGCTATTAAGCTTCTTTAACTTCCTACAACTGCAAGCTGCTTTGCAACCCACCTCCATCCTGCAGTTTCTTTCTTAATGTCATGCATGTAGCTGTGAATGTCAGCCCTACTATTTACAGGCGGTCTTGCACCTGCCTTCTGCTGTGTTGAACAGCGGGGAGGTCCCAGAACAGAGCCATACACCAAATATAAATGACTAGAGATGGAAGAAGAGCAGTTGCTATATTTGCACTGTTGCCATATAGCAAGAGGGTCCTGGGTTTAAATCCAAGTTTTGTCCTTCTGTGTGGAGTGTTCTTCCCATACTTATACAGGTTCTTACCTCTGGTGGCTCTTATGGGAAGTAATGATGATATAGATGTAGGTCATAGCACCAGTTGTTGTGGTTGAACTTATGATTTGTTTTTTGAAAAGCATTATGATAGAATAGAAATTTGATATTCAGGCAGTAGGACTACGGTGCATATTAATTTCACTTAATTAATTGTTTTCAGTTGTAATCCAAGTGATTTGCCAGCAGGCCTGTGTTACTGTTAACAGGAAAATATTATCTATTTTCCCGATCTGTTGGCATCAACATTACTGGTATAACTGCAGATAAAAGAACATTTTAAAAGTGAAGAAGAAATGGGTGAAACAGCCACTGACCATGTTATGAGTGTTGATTTTGCATTGTTGTCCACCACACGAGATTCTACAACTTCCCTGTTGGGAAGTTTGGGTGTTCAGAATGCCACAAACACAACAACAACCATCTGATCCAAGCCTATTGCATAGAGCATAAACAAATGAATAAATAACTACATAAAAGTGCTAAGGTCATCTGTTTATGTGCTGTGTCTTGAAAAGTGAAGCTTTTTATATATTTGTTAGTATAATTGTTATAGATAGTTTTGCATTTTATCATGAGTCTTAAAAATCTCATGCCAACCTCGCTCTTTTCTCAATAAACAATATACTTAAAGTTGTGGTCAATGTTACAAAGAAAATTATATAAAGTAAACCTGCAGTCTAGTTTGTTAATCATCTGGTATGGGCAAAGCCTATCTAGAAGAGTCATTTTGTTACCTAGTCATCCCACTGAATAGCTTGCGATTCAGCTGGGGGGTCAAAACAGGCTGCTTGTGAGACAGTCCTCAATAAATCAGAGCTAAAACAATTGTTTTTCTACACTGTCTTCTAGAACAAGACATGTTCACTGATAATTCTTCACACTGTCATGATGGTGGTAGTTCTTAATTACTGATCATTTACTTGTGTCTTTGTTTATTATTGTTTATTATTTTATGTCCAGCACTGTCTCCATGCAGATATATAATTACCATTCTTTACTGACTATCAAATCTGGATTTCCAGAGTCAACAAAACAGGGTAGTTTTTCCACCGCTGCTTGAACATGGATGGACTTCAGATCCTTAAGTTAAATCCATTATAAAGACAGTCTGTTCATCTACCCATTTTTCTCTAATTCAACTTAATTACATAACTACAATAATAGGAAAGATGCCCATTAGAGATATCACCTTCTTATGTCCTGTTTGGGACATTCACCATCCATCCACTGTGCATCGTTGCTTATTAACAGTTCACTGAGGGAAGGGTCTGTTCTTTCCTACTCTAAACATGCTGATGCAACTTCTTCACTAAATAAACTTAATGTTAATGCCACCTGTGTTGGTATTTTCCAATAATGTCATTGTTAACAATTATTAGAAAGCACTCTACTGAGACTGCTCTTTTGAAGGTCTATAACAATCTGTTGATGGTTTCTGATGCCAGGAATTGTTTTGTGCTCATTCTACTTGACCTCAGTGCAGCATTTGATACTGTTGACTGTAAAATGTAACTTAATAAACTTGAGATTCTGGCTGGTAGTTCTGGCACTTCATTAGAATGTTTTTCTTTCTATTTATCTGATGGAACTTTGTTCGGAGAAACAAATTCTTCTCTTACTTTGCCTCCTTAACCTGTGGGGTTCCACAAGGTTCAGTCATCGGTAAATTATTATTTCTTTCTACATTCTTCCATTAGCTTACATCATTCAGTCCTTTAGTGATATCCATCCATCCATCCATTTGCTTCCGCTTATCCTTTTCAGGGTCGCGGGGGGCGCTGGAGCCTATCCCAGCTGTCATAGGGCGAGAGGCGGGGTACACCCTGGACAGGTCGCCAGTCTGTCGCAGGGCCAACACACAGGGACAGACAACCATTCGCACTCTCATTCACTCGCACATTCACACCTAGTGGCAATTTGGATTATCCGATTAACCTATCCCCACAAGCTGCATGTCTTTGGACGGTGGGAGGAAGCCGGAGTACCCGGAGAGAACCCACGCAAACACGGGGAGAACATGGGAGAACATGCAAACTCCACACAGAAAGACCCCGGCCTGATGGTGGAATTAGTGATAGTTTTGATAATTTTTATGCTGATGACATTCAGTCCAATATGTTTTTTAAGCCTCATCAGTTGTGCACTCTATTCCACTGTTTAACCCAGATTAGTGACTGGCTTTTTATCAGTCAGTCTTTTTCTTTGTTTTGTTCAGTTGCTAAGTCAACACTCAAAGTCTTGCAACATATGTTCTCCATGACTTAAGAGGAGAACATTATTCATGCATGGTGTCATCGGGGCGATCGTGAATGAACAGTGGTATTGTAAAGTGCTTTGAGGTGTCCTGAAAGGCGCTATATAAATGCAATCCATTGTTATTATTATTATCGTGCTTAGATTTCTGTAATGGCCTGTTTGCTGGCTTAGATAAATCATGTCTTTCATGCCTCCAAGCAATACAAAATCCTGTGGCCAGTCCTACTAGGCAAGCTGTTATTACTTCTATTTTATATTCTTTCATTGGATCCCATTAGATTTTATGATGCATTTTAACATTCTTGTACTTACATAGAGAGCACTAAACAGCAGGGCTCCAAACTAGTTAGTTGTTCCCCGTAGAAGATCAAAGACTAAGAGGGACAGAGCTTTACCTAGCTTTTTGCTAAGACTTCTTGTAAATTAAAACAGACTGTTTAGGTTATACTGTGTCTTAACTTCATGTTGTATTACTAATACAGTAATTACAGTAGGAGCTTCTTATTTATTTTACCGATTTTGTTGTTCTTTTTCTGTAATTGATATTTTAAACTTTATACAGTACAATTTAATCTTTACTATTTATGGTAAGTAGTTAAAAACTGTTGAATATGGCATGGTAGCTTATTAAAAGTCCTCATCTTCAAGGACAGCTGCTCAAAGGATTTTTTCCTTTGCGTAGTTTTTTACATTGCAGACAAAAAAGGGTCAGAATTAGTGAAAATCAAGGAAGTCACTCAATGAGTCAGAATTTACTTGGCAAAGATTGGTATTTTGTCTTGGTTTTTTTCATCTTTGTCTTTTGGAATAGTAACTCTGGGCTTGGTGCCATTTTTTCATTGCTCCACATCGATAATAAATAATCCATTACACCTCTGCAGCTTTTATGGAAACAACTGAGAAACTTGTCTCGCAAATTTCACAGCATGCTGAAGGATGCCTCGGTGCATCTGATCATCCGTCCCACTTTGCTGTGCATTTTAATTAGCTTTAAGTACTTAGAAACAACTGAGACCACAACAGTCAAAGTTGGAGTGCTTCAACGGCCTGTCTCTGGAGCAGCAAGGCTTGCTTTCCTCCAGTGCTCTGCAGATCTACAGGTCTGACAAATCCTTATTAGGGGTTTTTACTGTATACCACCACAATTTGTGTGTGTGTCTGTGTGAGTGTGTGTGTTTGTGTGTGTCTGTGTGTGTGCAGAGGGTGTTATGATTTTGCACTACTGGCCAGGAAAACCTATTTGACCAATTAAACCAGGATGTAGTTGCGCCATGTGTATGTGCATGTGTGTGTTGAGGTGTGTGTCTGTGTGTGCATATGTCCGGTGTGTGGGTGTGAAAATATTTAGAATCCTCTTGACACCCAATTAGAGAGCAACCCGACATGACCTCCAACTTCAAGAGACACCAAAAAGCTCACTTGAAACAACAACTTGGAACTGCTTGACAAAATGGCCCCACTAATGAGCGTCTGTAAACACAACCTTATTCTTGCTGATTGCTATTTAAAAGAAAGGGGGTAAAAAAAAAATGTGTGTGTGCAGAATCTATGACTTTAATTTCCATGCATAATGAATGCACAGAGACTGGTCACTGTACCAGTGGTCATTGGATGTTTTGACTACATGCTGCCCAGGGGGTGTTGTTAAACAGCCTGTTATTATGCACATAGTATTCTCAAGACTCCATCTTTTTTTCATAATCGACATTTCAGTAGCTGTTTAAACTTTGTCAGAGCCTGTGCTTGGTTTTTAAACTTTCATTTGAGTTGTTTGGGGCAGTGGTGGGACATATTTTAGGCACAGTGTAAAAATAGTCTTTTGAGATTATATGATGATGATCTCACCATCTGATTTCTTAACTTCTTATATCCAGCTATGCAAACTACTGATGATAAATCAATTTTGAATTTTTAGAATAGTTAGATTCAATGAAAAATTCCACTCAAATCATACAATTTGGTACAATTCTTAGCAGCGACATAAAATAAGGCCTTTTGGTTACTCATTTAGCATTTTTTTTTCTTTTTAAACCTTTTTCCGTTTTGCCTCTATTACCTGTGTTTATCACCAAGGAGGTTATGTTTTTGTTAGCAATTGTAAGTATACGTGTCATTCTGTCTGTAAACATGTTTTGAATGAATTCTGATAAAAGGGGGTCATGCTAGAGATCAATTAAGATTTGCCTTGCATCCACCAAGGTCCTCAAGGTCAGCGTAATGATGTATTGGTTCAAATTGACAAAAAACAAACAAACTTATTACTTCAAAACTATGATTCTTACGAGTGTGGTGCACATTTAAACATATAGAAAGTACAGTATAAGGATTTAAGGTGTCATGTCATATTTAACTTCTGAAATCTCTAATACTTTAATCTAACAGTCAAAATAATAACAATGGTCTATAATATACTACTTAAAACTATGTTTGTCTCTGCCATTGTTTGTATTGACAACATATAGGGATTACTTTGGAAATGTGACCTCTATTATGTCTCCATAAATGTCTTTTTATCTTTAAAACTCTGCTTAAAATTATTCATAACTTCTAATACCTTGGTTTGTATTGAGAAACAAAGATATTAGATGAATATTATGACCCAGTTATTGAAATACATAACATTTTGAAAATATGTTCAATGTTCCTGAATAAGTATTATTTATTTTTGGAAGACGGAACTATGTTTTTTTTTTATCATCAAGCACTTTGATGGATTTTACGAAAAAATGAAATGAACTTTACACATAAATAAAATGTAATAAACAAAATATTTATACTCAAAATTAAATATATTACAATGGTTTTTAAACAGAGAAAATATTTTACTGCCCTAAAAACAACAAGCAAAACAAAATGAATGTATATATAGAAAATGCCATGCAATTCTTTAAAATGTAAAAATTGCCCAGAGAGTGCTCTGCCTTGTCGGGGATAGTGAGCAGTGTAGAATAGACAAGAAAGTGAGGAAGACATGGACTTTGAGCCTTGCAGTATACAGACATCTGCTCAACCAGCTGAGTTAAACTGACACCCACAACAGCAAATTATAATATCGTGGCTCAAGAGTTGGGAGTTCGCCTTATAATCGGAAGGTTGCCGGTGCGAGCCCCGGCTTGGACAGTCTCGGTCGTGATGTCCTTGGGCGAGACACTTCACCCGTTGCCTACTGGTGGTGGTCAGAGGGCCCGGTGGCGCCAGTGTCCGGCAGCCTCGCTTCTGTCAGTGCGCCCCACCCATTCACACGGGTGGATGACTGGATGTGTAAAGCGCTTTGGAGTCCTTAGGGACTAGAAAAGCGCTATACAATACAGGCCAGGCCTTAATATGCTTTGCCCCCCGGATAAACACCATCACTTTTTTCTATTTATTGTTAATCACATTAAAGTTTTCCATGTCATGTTTAGTTGAACGCCTCATTCTTCTCATGTAAAAGAAGGGAAGCAGTTGATGACTTTGTTTCCTTCTTTGAAAAATTAAAAGTGGTTGCCATTTGTCTTTAGCTGAAGCCAAGCAATGAAAAGCTGAAGCCAAGCAATGAAAAGCTCTGTCACTCTTAAATTTTCTACTGTGCTTTCAATTCACCTTTCAATCATTTGTCAAACGACTCAATTGGGGTAGTGGCCATGTTGATTACATTAAAAGAAAATGGCAATTTTAGGCAGCGAGTAAATTGTTACCCACGCATTCTTTTGAACCTTTAAACTGTCACTAGCTGAGAAGATGAAGACTTGTGCAGACACCTCCAGAAAATCAAAAGTTCCCTTTATTGTAGTATAATTCTGCCACCTCCAGATATGATGAAACTGGAAATGAGTCAAACTCCCAGGAACTATGACATGAACTTATTGATCAAGACGCGCAGAGAGCTGTCCCTCCCCGTCAGCTCTGGTCCGGTCTCATATCTCCATTGATCGCACTCATGAAAACGAACAAAAATCATGATCAAAGCAGACCCGGGGAGTTCCCATGGCCACAGTCTTCAGATCACAGCAAAGGAGCAGGTCTGCGGGAAGCAGGGAGGAATGCGGTTGGGGGAGGAGGATGAAACGGAATATGAAACAGTCAAATGGAGATCAACTCTGCTGATCCTGCTTTTTGATCTCCGTCTGGGCTGCTTCTTAATATATACGACTGCACAGAGGAAGTGAGTCGGTACCGGATGTGTCTGCATGTGTCTCTGCTCATTCTCACACACACAATTCATGAAGAGAAACACACAGGCATACTTACAGTATGCAGATCTTTTTTTTTTTAATCCTTTTTTCTCCCTTGCATGTACACCATCAGTCACCTCATATTGCATCACACTCTTTGGTCTTTTAAAATGCAGATTGCCAGGAAAATATGGACAGTATGCAATTTTTCACCTTGAGACAGCATGCTGTTAACATATCTGCATCCATTACATCATCACAGAAGCTGACAACAGACACGTCTACAATTACATCACTTCAGAGACACTTTTACCTGTTAGTTGTTTTCTGGATACACAATCTGTATGAGTGTTGGCTATGTTTTCTATTCCTTTGACTAGGTTATTTTAATATGCATTTTAAAGCTTATTAAAGAACTTGTTATTTATTAATGGAGCTGAAATTCAAGAGACACCAAGGCCCTGTCGCTGTAGTTAGCTACATTTGTATTAAATAAGCTTTAATGTAAAATATCCAAGGAACGCTTCCAGGTCTTTGAACACCTGCATGCACAAACTGTCGTGCTGGTGATAGTGTTAATAGGAAAAAACTGAAATGCTGAGAAGAATCCAAGGCGGGCTGGCAGGTAGTCAAAGACACATTTTAATCACTGCTGAAAAATAACAACAAACAGCACAGTGATGGCAGGAAGCCTATTAGACTAACAAGGTCAAAAATAAGAACAAATCACAAACAAGGAAGTCAACTGGAGAGACTACGGTGATTTGGAAACAAAAGAGAGGCTTGAACAATACATGATAAAAACTGAGAGAGAAGAGCTATATCATATACACAAATCCAAAGAGAGGGATACTATGGCGCAGGATGGAGGTAAAAACAGAAATCCACATGAAGGAATTATGCAGCACATTTAATACCGTAACAGCAATCAGTAAAACATTAGAAATACATAACAACTAAAAAAATAATAAAAGTGAAAAAACAAGCTTAAAAAGGGTGTAAGTTATAAACCACATGGGAGCCAGTAATTACAAATAACAATGGAACAAAAACTAAAAGCTACACACCAGTGAAACTGTTTGTGCTGTGCTGGTACTCTGGAAGGTTAATGAAGCCACAATAAACTGAAATTGATGCAAAATTAGTGATACTTGTGCTCTCCGTGTACATAAAGTTGCCAAACGTTCACAGCTGTTTTTAATAAAATCAGAATTTCCTGATACTTAAAGTTACAACTATTTTCTTATTCGTTTAAATGTGGGCTTAAAAAACTGTCCAAATTTATTATAATGATTATAATTTTGACTTAAAAAAAAATAGTATTTTTGGAATGTTACATTTTTTACCATGTTCAAGGTTCAAGGTTCAAGGTTAAGGTTTGTGTGGTAAAACCACAGAAAAGTAAGAAAGTACCCTGAGTAGAAGGTACAACATTACCTTGAAGCTTTTTGGGTGGATTACTCTATTTTCTAAGAGTGCATTGCTCAATTCATCAGACCAAGTCCATCCACACCATCACAGACGTTCTTGTAACCAAAGTTGATTAAAGGAGATATGAAAACAAAAGTGATTATAATTAGTTGAAAGTAACTGCAGATTCTCATGTAGGTGTTGTGATCACAGACCAGCATCTCTTTGAAGGTGCCATTGATGAAAATGTGATTACAAAGTAAAGCTGCTTTAATAGGCTTTAAGGGTTACTTGAAAGTTGTATCAAAAAAAGTTCCCCAAAAAATATTATAGACCCAATGATAATTTAGAATCATGCAGCATAGACACAGATGTGAAAATTGAAATTTGGAAGCTTTTGCTGTTTATATTTACATACAAATTAAGATACATGGTGAGTTTACATTGGTATGCTGCTTCCTTGGGCACCAGATTGCAAATGAACTTTGACTGCAAATGAATTTTGACTTAACTTTCAGAGTTCCCTTTGAAACGAAACCAGCAAGAAGTCTTTTGGTAGACTAAGTGGCATATCAAAAGAAGCATGGAGGAGAAATTATATTATATGCTAATGGAAGGCAGCTCCTGGGAGCAAAGGCTTACATTTGGCAGACAGAGAACAAGTTTTCTTTCAGAATGCGTATTAATCAAACTCATCATCATAGCATCTCAAAAGGAAAAGTACATCAGTATTCATACATAAGCACATGTAATAAGCACATGCCCTGCAGGATTTTTTTTTTTTGTGGAAACATGACTAAATTGAGCATGCGGAACACAAGAAGCAATGGTTGGCTTATTGACACCACTTAAAATAATATGTTTGTTTGTGTCGCTACAATAGACACTCACAGTCAATGTCTGAATTCATCTGGCAGTAATCGCAGCAACAGGCTGCAATCATTTATAGCTCAATGCACATGTTATGTATTTCACATGAAGTGTAATAATCTCTGTTGTTTCAAATTTAACCAGTTTTGCAGTCAAATATTTCTTCTACATGAAACCATTTAATTTACTAGAGACAATATAAAAACCTTTGCTGTGCTACATCTAGCAATGGCTCATTATCTAGCACTCTCTGCCTTGTATGACATGGTAGCTTTAGGCTCCAAAGACCTACCATGGCAGCTAAAACGTTGACAGAAAAGCTTCAATATGTGAACTCCAAATTCACTAGCTGACATCACAGAGGATATGAACATCTTAATATACAGTTCTTTGTCTGAAGTATGGTGTTGATAAACCAACTGTGGACAATTAGTTTGGTAAGCTAATGAATTTAGCTATTAGGAAAGTTAGCTTGGCAAAGCATAGCTAACATTAGCTTTCTAGCAAGCTAATTGTTTCAAACAAAATAATGACACTCACAGTTTAATGAATTTCCCCTATTCCTCTCTTATATATTTGCATGCTCTCAAAATACTTTAGCCCAAAACAATTTTAGTGGACTAAAACCGAAATATTAGCACTTGCATCACACTGTATTCAGTGTCAGGATGCAGCTTCCTGCAGAACCCTCACACTTTCTTGCCAATATCTTCTTTTGTGTCATGAAAGACTTTTTTTTTCTCATAAGCTCATAACACGTAGATGTATGTTCTTTACTACAAAATCACTAGGAGTATCTATGGTGTGGATGGGGCTGTCTTTATTCTAATGAAGTCCTACTAAATTTATCTGTCTTTTAAAATTTGTCGCCCTTGCATGGTCGAGTAAAAGATAAACCATGATAAAACAAAACACTGCAAAACCATCTAAATTTCTTACCTAAGCCATATTAATGTGTGTGTGTCTTTCCGTGCATTATAGAAGTAGAAGAGCATGTGTGAAATTTGGGTTCTCAAGCTAATAAAATATGAATGACACTTTGGTATTGTTTTGAGTAGCTGCCCAAGCATTTTAATAGAAAATCTGTGAAAAAAATAATAAAAAACTGATAAAGCAGACCACCATGTAATGCAAATAGATGACAAGCTATATTTGTGTGTTTCACTGTGGAATTATGTTAAATTAGTGTGAAATGAGAATCCAGTGAGTCAGGCCTTTGCTACAAAAAAAAACAGAGACAAATGTATGAAGGGCCCTTTATAACTTTAGAAGCAAATGGTGCCCAGGACAAAATGGAGGTTAAGTATCCTCGACAGGTATGGCCTCATGAGCAATTTATTCAGGCTTGGTGGTTCAGGAGAAAACCCGATTAACCAGCAGGTTGTCCTCCAGCCTCATAATTATGGAGACACCCCATTTCCAGCAGGCAGTAGAGAGGGAAGTCCATTTTGAATATGCACTGCATCACTCAGTAACTTATTACATTCAACTGTGTGTAATATATATGTTTAACTGGAATTGGAAATAGTATTTGGTGTATGAATAAAGATATTCACACTGAGAGACAGCTTCTTCCACCAGGCCATCAGACTGCTGAACACGTCATAGACACCTCAGCTTCACTACTGGAACTTCAACATTATGCACTCCATACTGTACAGTAATGCCACTGTTTTGCACATGTCTCAACTCTGTATATTTTTATATATTTTATTTATTGTTTACTCTATTTAATTTGTAAAATATGTGTACACACACACACACACACACACACACACACGCACACACACACACACATAGAAAAATATTTAGTATACACATCCAGAAATGCATATACTATTATATATTGTACATATATTTATTAGTTTCAGATGTAGCGATTCTTGTATTTTGCTTGTTTACATTATTGTATTTTGCACAACTCTGTTGCTTGTGAAGCTCGCACACAAGAATTTCACTCACATGTGCTGTACCAATGTACCTGCACATGTGATGTGACAATAAAAGTGATTTGATTTGATTCACACCCTTTACTTACAATAGAAATACCTTTTTCTTTATTTAATATGCTTATTTCACTATTTACTACAAAAAGTCAATCAATAAAGCATAAAATAAAAATAAGCACACTGAAACCTTTGAACTCTTTTTAGTATATGACATAGAAAAGTGTTACAGTGAGATTATTGGGTAAATGCCTCTTTGCGTGCAGGTCATGAAGCGGAGGGAGAGTAGAGCATGCTGGCAGCACACTGACAGATTGGATAAGCCCTTCCAGCCTGCCATCCCACAGGGGGTGCGCTTGTATATGTGTGTACGTGCATGTGTCAGTCGAGCTTCACAAAATGTTAGCATCAGTAGTTTGCTCAACACCTAGGAGAGGATGTGTCCAATTTTGTCCCTAGACACCTTTGCGTGGGGTCTAGAACTTGCTCTTGAAATAGAAAGTATCTGACAAGCGCTATTAATGGAACTGCTTTGTTTTAGGTTTGCATACTGATTTGGCACTGTTTTGGGGTTTTTTTTGCCTGTTGTCATGCTGAATGCCAAAGTTGCTTGCAAAGATTTCGTTTGTACACTAAAGCTTTTTTGTTTCTCCTGCCTGTTTGTCATCGTGTTCCATCTCTGTACCAGTTCAAATACAATTTCCAGATAATTAGAGGTGTTTGTTTTAATCAGCATGGAGTGACGCTTACAGCAGGGAAATGCTAACTGACTACTACATACTGCCACAAACTATATTCTACATTTGCAAATGTATGCATGCATAACGCACAAAGTCTAAAGTTACATCTGATTTCTTTATATTTTGATACACAAATAAGGAGGGAAAGTGCAGCAATTTATTGAACAATTTATTTGACAGTTAATGCAAATACAGTATTGTAAGGCAAAAAGAGAGTTTGTGCAATTCTAACAAACTTGAAAGTCAGTATTTGGTGTGACCAGACTCTTTGGAGGCCAATCCACGTGTAACCAACTTTAAGGTATAAAGGTGAATTACAGCGCAATAATTACTTGGGCTCGTAATAAGACCCTGGCCAGAATCAGAAGACACCAAATTCGTATGGAGCCAAAGTATTGAGCAGCAATAATGACCTGGACACAATGTTAACTTTTGAGTAGCCACTCTTGTATTGTTACAAAGTATAACAGGTATTTGTCCAATTTGTACAGATAAAGTATAAAATAAAATAAATAGTGTGCACACTCAACAAAATAAAAGTACTCGTTGGGGCCCTTTAAGAATTTAGAGTTAAGCTGGCGATAGCCAACTTCAAAGGTCCTTGTGAATGTAACTGGAATGTATGAGTGTGTGGTGTGTATCTTCTTTGGGGTAGATCGTCCTCAAAGTGGTTGGCTCGCCATCTATCACAACCAGAATATCGTCCTGGTCCTTGGACTTTTCCGTCCTCTCCAAAAAACCTGACCTATAATCCAGGTCATAAAATGTACATTCTAATCAGTCTGTTTCAGATGCACTGTTTAAGGTTAAAATACAAAATCAAAATATTGCATCACCTCATATTCATTGCATCAACATCTTAAATCTTATCAAATCTCACAGTTCTGTTGTACAACATTCAATTTTCAAGCATATCAAATATGAGAACTAAACATCTAAGTTGCTCAAATATTTCTCTATTCATGTAAACATTAATTAAACAATACTTATGGTAAGTAACCATTGACACTCAAAATACAATACACCATAACAAATTCAGAACTATGTGCAAATAAGCAACAAAATATACATGTGAGTTCAGTTCAGAGGCATTAAAGCAGTGTGCTTAATTTCTCCACACTATAGGCCTATTCGTGAGAGAGAAATGCACTAAAAATTACCCTCTAGATTACTTTAAACTCACAGTGAACTGACAAAAATTAGCTTTAGAGCAGCTAAGAACATGTTGCTCACCGTTGCTCTGTTTCACAAAAGCCCAACACACACTGGCGTTGGAATTGCAGCAGCTCTCCGGATGAAAGGTGAGTGGTTAGCCTGTGAGACACCGAGCTAGCATTAGCATGATCGCGACGGTAAGTCTCTACAAGTTTTTTCCATCAGAATAACACTCGTCTTACCGACGTTGCCTCTCTCCTTCATCCAGCCACTCGACTCCGGACTTCCAGCAGGTAAGTGCGCTGGCTTTCCTTCCTCTCAATCCTGAGTTTTCCTCTCTTTTGTCCGTGGATTTCTCGGTTTGAGTAGTAGATGCCTCCACTCCTCTTGCTGAGATGAGAAAAAACCCGGGAGCACCATGCACCTCCACTTCACTTCCTGGCTGACAGGGTCAATGCGGCCTGGGTAGGCTCTGATTGGTTGCTGAGCTAGGTGCCCTCACGTGGGGTGAACTGAGAGGTGCATTCAATGGTCATAGGAAATACGACGCTTGTTGATGTGGACAGTTAATGTAAAGAGAATAAGTATGATTTTTTTCCATCTGGGCTACACCTGACTAACAGTTTTCCACTGTGTCGGTGGAAACTGATGAACTATGATTTCCAGTAAATAGCTCTTTCTGAATCACCTTAGGAGTTAGGCCACTTAATACTGACCTATGAATCATAAAAAAAAGGCTCCTAACACAGAGACACACACACACATACAAAACCTTCCTTAAAATGTTCAGGTACAAAGACTGGAAAGAAAAAAACTTTGAAAGTTCTTCAAAAAGCCTTAACTACTATTGCTCAAAACCACTTAAAATACCAAAAAAAATGGGTGTCGCTCTATATATGATATAGATACACATACATATTCATAGATATACTCTGTATATACTAACCCTAAATCTATATCTAGTTCTGTATATATAAAAGCTTGAGTGTTGAGTGTTGCTGTGTGATAATCACTACATGGAACAAAATGGAAAAACAAAAAAACAAAGTGCTGCAGTAACAAAAATGACTTGTCATTTGCATGGTATTCATTCTCATTTTCTCATATAGTCTGTATACAACTATAAGAAGGGTTACCTCGTTAAAGCCTTCACAGATAAAAGCCAAATATTCTTAAAAGACTTTGGTGACATATTGCTGCAATAACAGCTTTATTGACCGTTTTAATCGAACGTCTATAATTTGGACAACTTCACATCTCCAACAAATTGCTCCACTTTGTTTTTGTATCTCTACTTAATGACAGACTTGTGTTGCTGTGCGTGCCAGCCCTTTCCTTTATGTGTCCCTGCACCACCTACACACCTCTGGATTAGCTTTTCAACTGCACCAACCCTGCTGAGATCAGGCCGGGAATTCAATGCCAGTGTTGGGAGCTTTTATACAGTATGTGTGTATTTATTTGTCCCTGAGCCTGTCTGGGTGTCTGAGTGCAATATGATCTCATATTATTTTTAGGTAGCTTTTCCACTGTTTGCGTTCCACCTTTAGTTGTGTGTGTGCAGGACATACCACTCGTGTACAGGAAAAAAGTGAGAGCGACTTGGTTGCTGTAATGATTAATGGGAGAAACTTTCAGTGCTCATTCCATTCGGATAATGGTAGTAAGTCAAAAAAAAAAAAGCAATCTTACTTGTCGCTCTTTTCAGCACAATTGATCCAAAGGGGGGTAAAAAAAAGAAGAGAAATGTAGAAACCCCTCTCCATTTTTTTTTCGTATTCTATTAAAGCACAAACATTTTCTAAAGGCAGCTCTCACTCTCACATCCACATGAGCTCATGGGTGCTAGAGAGAATAAACCAACCCAGTACTGAAACTAAGTTGCAGCAGCAACTTTTATATTCCAGCCTGATTGATCTGGGCATTCAACATCTGGCATTTCCACATTTTTCCCTTTCTAATTAGCTGCTGATGCTGACATAATTAGTTACCACAGATGGACTGAGGATGTCTGCATGACACTATCTAACTCACACAGCCTTGCAGCACATTTACAACTTTTCATTGTGACTCTGTTTGAATATGTTTAAATCTGCAGAGCCTTTGTGTGGTCTGGATCATGTCACTGCATAATGAGCAAGAGCCACATTGGTTCACTTCAATGCATTCATTGTGGCATGAATAACAATTGGGTAAGTAAGTAAGTATACCTATGCATTTGTACAAGTAGGTTTTCATTGCAGACAATTGGATGCTTTTTTGTAATGTCGTAGTGCAGCAGAATTTCCAATAAGGTTGAGATACTGTTTGGAATGTACATTAAAACAGGAATGCTACAACTGATTTAAACATGAGGGTGTCAAACATATGGCCTGTGGGCAAGAATCAGTTTCCCGAAAGGTCCAGTCTGCTGACTGCATTGCTTAAGTCCAGTGAGCTGTGCTGACAGGTTTTTTTGATTTACTATACCAGCATTTTTAATAAAGTAGAAGAACTGATACATTTTATTTCACTTCTTTTTTCTTAAGACACGTCAGTGATTCAGTTTGCAAGTTAAACTTCATTACACTAAAAGAAATGGGAGCAGTTGAAACCCACTTAGGCTGCTTGTGGCCCAAGATGTAAATTGATGGTAAAAAGAAAAGATAATTCATATCCGGACTGACATACTACATTAAAAACTAAGCTTGTAGAGCTACCTTTATCATCGGTAACTGGAAGTAACTTGCAGTAATAGTTTTCTGTACGACTTTAATCAGTCTCTCACATCGCTGTTGAGGAATTTTGAGCAAGTCTTCTTTTCAACATTTCTTCAGTTCACTGAGGTTTTCAGCCATTTGTTCATACACAGCTATCTTACGATAATACCACAGTATCACAGCCAAGTATCTCCACTTTGGTCTCATCTGTCCAAACATCTTGTGATTTGCTCAGACGCAACTTTACAAACCCAAGCTGAGCTGCCCTCTTCTTTTTAGAAAGAGGAGACTTTCCAAACAAGCCATCCTTGTTCAGCCTTTTTCTAATTGCACTGTCATGAACTTTAACAATTAGCATGCTAAGGGAAGCCTGTAGAGTCAAACTCGAGTAGAGAAGAAGCTCTTGGGTTTTTTCCCTGAGCAATGTATGGTCTGACCTTGGGATAAGTTAGTATGGACATCAACTCTTGGGAAGACTGGTAACTCTTTTGAATCTTTTCCACTTGTGAATCTTTTTCACTGTGGAATAATGGACTTCTGATTTTTTGGAAATGGCCTCACGACCCTTCTGAGATTGATGGAGAGCAACAATTGCTTCTCTCACACCATGTCTGATGTCTTTCCTCCTGGGCATTGTGTTAACACATACCTGAATGCTCCAGACCAACAAACTGACAAAACCTGTGCTTTTATAGAGATCTTCACACTTCCTTGTGAATTAATCAATCGACTGATCAGTTAATCAAGTGAACAGAACCTGGCTGCTGTCTATAGAAGCAGTAATTCTGTTCTTAGTATTTCACACACTATTCTGCATTTCGGCTTAGTTTTTGTTCATTAAATAAAGAAATGTGGAATATGTTGTGCCATTCACGTGAGGCTATATTTACCTAATTTTAAAATCTGCTAAAAACCAGATGACTTCTGTTATGTCCTGAACTGACAGAGGGTGTAGTTTCTTTTCACTATCACTTTAAAGTGGCTTTGACATTCCAAATTTAAATCATTAATTCAAATGAATACTGTACTGTTGACTTTCTAAATGTTAAAACTAAGAATACAAATGCAAAGGAATAAAGTGCATTGCCTTTTGTTTCAACACCACTCTACTATCTTGGGAGCTGCTGTAATTCTGAAAGCAAAATTTGTTCCTCTTCTTGCTGGATATAGGATTTTTATTACAAAGTCCTGCTTTTATAATATGAGAAATATGTGGTTTAGCATTTTCTTGCTGAAACAAGACTTTTCCGGGCATTGTTTATTTACAGCTTAAAAACCTGTATATAATATATGGTTAAACATGCTTTACAAAAAACACTGCTGTTTCATGAAAATGGTTTTTAAACTTTGGGTGGGAGGTTTTTGCTTCTGCTTTAGGCTTCCATGTATCCACACATTTGGGTAGGGAGATGTGCTCAGACAGCTGGCATATATAAATCACTGCAGCTTTTTCTTTCAGTGGTCCTGACTGAATGTAAGATAAGCTGTCACCTATAATTTTATTGTATTATGCCAAAAAAATCTATCATTGTTTGATACCACCCCAGAGAGATTTGCATTATTGAAGCAAAATTGGATGAAAACAAAACACCTCCTTTACTCCTATTATTATAATAATTGTATTCTTCTGGAGACTAATCAAGCATGAACAACTTTGGGTCAAGTGGGATTTTTTTTAGCCTAACGTTGTCATATCATATAGAGTTTTTCCCCAAATGTCTTAAACTTTCAAACACAGTGAAAAGTGTTTCCCTTTAAGTTCTTTACATTTTGTAAACAAGCCATTAATGGTTTTTTTTATATTTTAAAGATTTAACTTAGCATGTAAGTAGATCATAAAATGTTGTTATTTTTCCCATTCTTAAGTAGTCCTTTGTTGTCACGTTTTCAATTATTTATTTGTGGCGGTCTAATAAGCCCTCAGTCACATAGGCCTACAGACCGGTTGGCAGCTACCTGGCAAACACCAAACGCCAGGGGAAAGTGAGTATTCCCCAATTGGTGTTCGCAACTGCTGAGAAAGTCAAGGCTAGTGACCCACTGGCAACTGTTGTTTGCTCGGGAAAAATTTGTACTTCCAGTGATGTATTTATCATGTGGTTGAGAGAAGTTGCTTGCTGGAAATTTGTTGAGGGAAATTTTTCCCTCGTTGAGTTGCTTTGATCATTAGCAGATTGACATGATTGCCTGTAGTTTGGATGGAACACACCACCTTCTGGATGTTCTATCAAATGCTAATTGGACTTAAAAATTCAAACATTTTGCTATTCACAGAAGCCTTTGCTAATGTGAACCGTGGCTTGCGGAAAAACAAACAAAAAAAACCAACGAAAAATGAAGATGCTGATTTGTATTAGGCCTATTAGAACTACAAATAATCGCAAAACATATATTGATTGCAAATTTATCTGTGCGTACTAGCATTTATCCATTAATGGAGATGAATTAGGACTGAGGCTGCTCTCACTACAAGTGGGCACACAATGAAGACAATTCTAGAAGCACAGAGCAGAATGCTTAATTAACGTTAAGATTACTTATTGTCTCCCATACGAGAAGCTTATCTTGGGGTTGGAGAATAGCTTCATCAAAGCAGGCATTACAATGAAAAACACATTAAATAGGCACATATGCAAACACCAGTCTCAGATAAAAACAACTGAGCACATTAGTCACAACTGATTTAAAATCTTTTAGAGAACTTACATTAAACTGGTACATTAAACTGCTAAAACACCTCCCACTTCACAAGCTCACCAACACTGGACTGAGGTAAAGAAAAAAAAAAAAGCAGATAAAGTAAATGAAATTTAGTAAAGGTTTAAAGGTTTTTAAGGAAACATTGGAGCTTGTTAGCAATGTTGTTCAATAATCAGATTTATGCTGACAAATGAAACTGACGCACCATTTACAATTTGCTCATGGCACATCTTGTTGAAGCAGCATGATGGCAGCATGCCTCTTCTTCCTCACCTAGCAAGGTGTGTAATATAAACATTGTTAAACAGAATGATGTATTTCATCATGTATCATTGATGTCATTATTAGTGATGACCCCAACCGTAACTTTAACTTTAATTATAACCCAACAATCATAATATTTTTTTTATTAAAATGCCCCCCCCCCCAAATAATCTGACCCAATCAATAAAACCCCCCAAATAAAATTATGAATTATCTTATATAAATAGGCTGTTTTCTTTATTCATTTTAGTTATTACCAGCAAAATAGCTGCATGTTCGATCATCTGGGAAGTTACCCAGATTTATTTAGTTATTTATTTAGAGATCTTGACACCCCCTCCTCCAATGTTCAGCACAAAGTTACGCCGATGGTTAGGATTAAGGTTATGACATACAATGATGACCTCACAGGGTTAAATAGGTAAATAATAACTTAGACTTTGTGTAGTTGTTTACCAAGTTTTTTGTTGTACTTTAAACTCAAGTCTATAATATTATGCTAGTTATTATTGTATGTACTTTGCAACAGACACGATTTGCTAAATTACTTTAAAACCAGAATGGAAATGAATTGCAAACAGTGGGTCTCAATATAAAGTGACATTTGCATGTTGCACTAGTGAGCATCTGGTATGGAAGAAATATAGTACCATCAGAATTCAACTATTTGTAGACACTGAATTTATAACACTGAATTTTTATCCTCCAAATTTCCCTGCAAAAATATTCACCTGCAAAAATTCACCTGCAAAAAATTCACCTGCAAAAATTCACCTGCAAAAATTCAACTGCAAAAGTGATGAACTTGAATGACCCAAGCCAGAGCAATCAGCACTAAATCGAGTCGAGCGGCTCTCAGCCAATTAAATTACTCTTCTTGATCACATGACACCGTTAGCAGGCAGTGTGTCTCCTAAAAGAGAGCTGTTTAAAGGTGAGTGATTTTTTCTCTTAAATAGAAATCATTACAGAACGCCTAGTCCTACTTAAAATCCCATTCATTTTTCTTTTATTTTATCATCTACTCAAACTAAGGAAAACGTTTGACTAACTCAAAGACAATTTCCATGCCTCCCCTGCCTGTCTGCAGAGGCAGTTTTGAATTTAGGAGCGGCAAGATGGCAGCGGCAAACCCTGGCGGTTCTCCGGTAAGTATATTGTTTTTTATCTTCAAGTTTGTCTTTTGAAACGTTAATTTTATTTAAATCCGTTGCTCACGTATAAAGTACACAGATGGGGTCTTTGCTCAACTCGTCTGAGGCGTGTCTCACTAAGCGCTACATGCTAGCATCTTGCTAACCGAGCTACCCTTTACATGCTGTGCTTTAGAAAATAGGATACTTGGTGCAAAACCATACTACGCAGATATTGATAGATAGACGAACACTGCAAATATAATGTTGGAAACGAGAATGGCCAGACCATCTTGATTGAATATAACTTCGCTCCACACAGGTTTTATGGTAGACATATTCATATTGGTATCTAATAAACAGTGTGTGGTAAGTTACTTTAAATTAGTAACTTATTTACATTACTATTTACTTCTATCAAAAGTAACTCAGTTACTTCAAGTTACTTGTTACTTTTCAGAGTAACTAGTTACTAGGGAAAGTAACTTTGGTTTTACTCAGAATTCTCTTGTTAATGTGTTGCTTCCGTAACTGGTTACCCAGCCAGACTGCCAGTCTTCTAGCTTGCTTACTTGCCACAAGTGCACTGTGCCACCTACCAATAGAAAGGACAAAAACAATGTGCACAGTTCCATGAGAGAAATCCCACGCCTGGATCGTCGTTGACCGCCGCATGATTCTACCCTGCTTTTTACATCCAACACAAAAACTGCAGTAGTGGTGCTTTCGATTGTACTCAGAACTCGGAAATTCTCAGATAATTATTTTTTTAAAAGCGAGACATTTTAAATGAGAATAAGAAAGAAAAGTATTTCCTTGTGCCCCCCTCTCCCTGTTAATGCCCTACCTGCCCCCCTGGCAACACTTTGCTAGACCCGCCCCTGCACAGTTACCAGCTGTCAGCTAAGTAAAAAAAGGATCCTGGTGTTATTTGTCTCTCAGAAACAGTTCATAACTTCCCTTCAACTCATTCATGTCACCTAAAAGGTAAACCTGTTTCTCCATCACCTGTTCAGCTCTGATGATCCAGTAAGGACATCTCCTGGTTTCATCTTCATGTTTCCATCTCACCACATATCCAAACCGACATCCTGACCAGCAGCTTTACAGCTGTGGCTCCAGCAAACATCAGCTGATACTAGGCAAGGCAAGGCAAGGCAAATTTATTTGTATAGCACAATTCAACAACAAGGTGATTCAAAGTGCTTTACAGAGACATTAGAAACAAAAACAAATAAAAAGCATGATTTAAAATTGATTAAAACAAGCAAACAAACAAACTAACTAAACACACATTTCACACCTGTTCGCGCGATCTGAACCCTTATCGTAAGGGGAGCTACCAGTCCTTCTGTGGACGAGCTACTTTCTATTTTAAATTCCCTGAATTTAAAATACTCTCTAGACCCAGTCTAGACCCAGTTGGGGAGCTACCCAGAGCTCTAATCCCACACCTGTTCGCGCGATCTGAACCCTTATCGTAAGGGGAGCTACCAGTCCTTCTGTGGACGAGCTACTTTCTATTTTAAATTCCCTGAATTTAAAATACTCTCTAGACCCAGTCTAGACCCAGCTGGGGAGCTACCCAGAGCTCTAAACCCACTTAACAAACAAACAAACAAACAAACAAAACAGTATATAAAATCAAAACAGATAAAATCAGAACAGTAGATAAAATCAGTTTTGAAATTTAAGCTTAACAAACAAACAAAACAGTATATAAAATCAAAACGGATAAAATCAGAAATAGATAAGATCAGTAGTTAGTGTAAGTTTTGAAATTTAAGCTTAAAAGTGTGGATTTGGTGCTTTATTCAAATGCAGCTGAGAACAGGTGAGTCTTCAACCTGGATTTAAATAAACTGAGTGTTTCAGCTGATCTGAGGCTTTCTGGGAGTTTGTTCCAGATATAAGGAGCATAAAAGCTGAATGCAGCTTCTCCGTGTCTGGTTCTGACTCTGGGAACTGATAAAAGACCGGATCCAGATGACCTGAGGGATCTGGAAGGTTCATACTGGGTCAGGAGGTCACTGATGTATTTTGGTCCTAAACCATTCAGAGCTTTATAGGCCAGCATCAGAACTTTAAAGTCTATCCTCTGACGGACAGGCAGCCAGTGTAAAGACCTCAGAGCTGGACTGATGTGGTCCACTTTTTTGGTCTTAGTGAGGACTCGAGCAGCAGAGTTCTGAATGAGCTGTAGTTGTCTGACTGATTTTTTAGGTAGACCTGTAAAGATGCTGTTACAGTAATCAAGCCTACTAAAAATGAATGCATGGACTAGTTTTTCCAGGTCCTGTTGAGACATCAGATCTTTTATCCTTGAAATATTCTTGAGGTGATAGTAAGCTGATTTTGTTATTGTCTTAATGTGTTTTTCTAAGTTTAGGTCTGCATCCATCACTACACCCAAATTTCTCGCCTGGTTTGTGGTTTTTAGATGTATAGATTGAAGTTCTCTGGTGACCTGTAATCGTTTTTCTTTGGCGCCAAAGACTATTACTTCAGTTTTGTTTTTGTTTAGTTGGAGAAAATTGTGGCACAACCAGTCATTAATTTCCTCAATGCATTTACCAAGAGCCTGTACAGGGCCTCGGTCTCCTGGTGACATTGTGATATATATTTGTGTGTCATCTGCATAGCTGTGGTAGTTTATTTTGTTGTTCTTTATAATCTGTGCCAGTGGGAGCATGTAAATGTTAAACAGAGGGGGTCCCAAGATGGAACCTTGGGGAACTCCACATGTGATACTTGTCTGCTCGGATGTGAAGTTACCTATTGATACAAAGTATTTCCTGTTTTCTAAGTATGTTTTGAACCAGTTTAGTACAGTTCCTGAAAGACCTGCCCAGTTCTCCAGTCGTTTGAGTAATATGTTGTGGTCAACTGTATCAAATGCTGCACTGAGATCCAGTAAAACTAGGACTGACATTTTTCCCCTGTCTGTGTTCAGACATATGTCATTAAACACTTTTGTCAGAGCGGTTTCAGTGCTGTGGTTCTGTCTAAAACCTGACTGGAAGGCATCGTAGCAATTATTCTGTTTTAAGAAGTAATTGAGCTGTTGAGAAACTGCTTTTTCAATGATCTTACTTAAAAATGGGAGATTTGAGATCGGCCTGTAGTTTTTCATTTGTGTCTTGTCAAGATTGTCCTTTTTCAGTATAGGTTTGATTACAGCAGTTTTTAGTGGTTCTGGAAACACACCTGACATTAAGGAAAAGTTGACGATCTGTAACAGGTCTGACTCTAAAGTCTTTGAGACCTTTTTGAAAAAACTTGTTTGCAGGACATCTAAACAGCAAGAGGAGGAGTTCAGTTGACCTAAGATGTCCTCCAGGTCTTTGCTGTTAATCGGGTGAAACTGTTTGATGGTGTTTAAACAGTTTTTCGGTGGACACAGTACATATCCTGGATCTGCTGTTGATGTACCAACTGCTTGTCTAATCTTTTGGATTTTGTCTGTGAAGAATTTGGCAAAGTCATTGCAGGCCATGGTTGAATGAAGTTCAGCTGCCACTGGCACAGGAGGGTTTGTTAGCCTGTCAACTGTAGAAAATAAGATCCGAGCATTATGGCTGTTTTTAGTGATGATGTCAGAGGACCTTCTTGCACTCCTCAGTTGTAAATTATAATTGTGAAGTTTCTCTTTATAGATGTCATAATGAACCTGGAGGTTTGTTTTTCTCCATCTGCGCTCAGCTTTCCTACACTCTCTTTTTTCATTTTTCACTAGTGTGGAGTTTCTCCATGGAGACTTTTTCCTTCCAGAAATAACCTTCACCTTAATGGGGGCAATAGTATCCATTACATTTAACATTTTTGCATTAAAGCTATTGACGAGCTCATTGACTGAACCTTTGGACAGGTCAGGTGTTAATGGGAAGACCTGGTTAAAGATCTCACTACTGTCTTCAGTTATACACCGTTTTGTGATCACTGCTGTTGATATATTTGTGTGGGCTGAGATTTTACTTTCAAAGAAAACACAGTAATGATCAGATAAGCCCACATCAGACACAGTAATGTTTGAAATGCTCAGGCTCTTGGAGATCAGTAGGTCGAGAGTGTGTCCTCTATTATGTGTGGCCTCTGTTACATGCTGAGTCAGCCCAAAGTTGCCCAGAGTAGAAATTAATATTAAATAAATTCTAACAACAGCTGATCAAGCTTAAACGTGCTGCTGTTGTTTAGCGCGACATCCGCTGGTTTCCTCTTTCTGGCGCAAAGTGAGCGATAAATAAACAAGAGAGAAAAGCCGATCAGCTGATCATTGATCAGTTTCATGACTGAAGTAGAAACAGGAGAGAGAATGAGAGAAGAAGAGGCAGCTGTGCGGCGTAAACACAGAATAACTTTGTGTCTTTTTCATTGTAGCTGAAGTCCGGGACAAAATGTTTATTTTCACCTCAATACGAAACCCGTAATATTTTCTCTGAATACGAGATGATTCTGTTTTTTACGGGACAGTTGGCAACTCTAATAATTAACCGTATGAACAAAATAAAGTTCAACATCAGTAACATAGCACCCACCCAGCTGTATAGAAACTCAGTCATGCTAGCTAGCACGCAGTATGAAAAAGTCAGCATAACGAAAATAAACTCCACCTAAACTTGATTTATATGTGACTCAGATACACTGCAGGTCATAACTTCTTACCTGAAGTTCAGTTCACCTGATACTCGGACCGGCGGCTGCTTCGGGTCTCTCCTCTTGCCTCCCTTATCCTTCATGCACCTGCTGGCTTCCACCACTTGCTAATGTTATTGAATCTGTGGAAGCTCCGCGATAGCTACCACACGAAGTAACGAATAACGAGCCTATCTAAATCCCAGTAACGATTAACGCGTTCCCGGTTTTGGCATAATAACTAGTTACCGTGCTCGTTACCACAATAATAACGTAGTTACTGTAACGCGTTACTTAATAACGCGTTAGTCCCAACACTGCTAATAAATGATTAATTCTTAGATTTTATCGAACGTTAATTTATAAATTGTTTCTGTCTTTATGTGTTTCTTTCAGATTATGTAAGATGAAATTATTCAGTCAGCAAGACACTTGCTGCAGTTGCTGACATCATCCAATCGAACTGCTGCTGTGATGAATCAGAATACAAGGTACTTTAGCAAGACTTATGAGTTAATGCTTTTTTTTTTTTTTTTTTTGCCTGTCCCGTTTTGCTCTTTTGCCATCAGAATTGTTGTCTAAAGGCAAACAAAGATGCCCAACGGATTTACTTTACCAAATTGACCATCCCAGCCTTGCCGTAATGGTCCATTTGATTCACCTTTTATTGTTTATTTTATTTTCACTTACTGAATACGGGACAGACTTGACTGGGGTAAAGAAGGGGAGAAAGAAAGAGGGAAAGAGAAACAGCTGAGAAGAGGGATGGGTTTATGAGTTAATGCTACATTTAACTAAAATGTTATATATATATTTTTTGTGTCCAATATTGTCTCCATATGATTTTGTTTTTTGCAACATCTTGCAGAGAACAGAGTCCAGGTGGCCAGGGTACCAGCTTGGTCAACCCTGAAAGACCATCCGTTCATCAACACTGTTGCTTCTACATTAAACAGAAGAACAGTGACGTTGGTGCAGGTCTCCGCGACTCCGGCCTTACAGGTGCAGTGGGCGGCTTCAACCTTCCCTGTAATGCTCACAGTGACCCATGGCTGCAATGCTGCTTCATTCAGTCTTTGAGAGTGCAGTACCTGAAACACACACAAAGTTCATTTAAAGACAAGAACTATCAGCCAAGGCCGACATAAATGTGTTTAATCTACTTCATCATAAATGTAACAAAGTGTTTTAGAAAGTTACATGTAATTTTTCATTTCTTTATGTGTCCATCTATAAAACGCTGCATGTTATAGTGTAAATCTGCCTGTTCTCTGTCAGAAACCTGCCTGCAGAAAATGAACCTAAAGTATGTAATGCAAGGATGTCATCACTTTAGAGATGGAGAAAGCATAAAGTGACAATTATGAATCACTTAATATGAGGAGATTCTGCAGGTCATTAATCAATGTATAAAATTAAACAAGATACAAATATGGAAGCAAGATATATAATCGCTCAGTTTGGGGAAATTGTGGGTAGCCTGCAAGGGCCTCAACTTCTCCATTCCAACAATGTGCAACAAATGGGCACAGCTGATCTTCAACAGTGGAACATCACCCAGTTACTTCCAACTTTAACGCAGCTTGTAGTCTTGGAGAGCAGCACGCCAAAACTGCATGCACAACTTCTGCTAACAGTGGAAACGGATTAAGAAATCCATGCAAATGTAACATATGTGTTAAATACTTTTGAATTTCACCCAAAACACCCTTTTTTAAATTAAATATGTCATTTTGCATCTTAATCTCCTACCTGTGTGATCTGAGTCTGTGTGCGTTCGTGTGTGTGTGCGCTGCGTGGTGACGTAGGCGCGTGCATGTGTGCCCCGGTCACAGCTCCTTTCAGCATGGCCGGAGGTAAGTCACTGCCACGTTGCTCTCTGCGAATTAAAGTTTGTTCAGACCCCAAGCTGCAATGTGAATACAGCTGAACCGCCGCGTTTTTGTTTGTCATTAAGAGACTCATTCGGGATAAGTTTTGTGGAGGGCGGAGTTCACTAATATACGCTTATAATGAGTTTTAGCTGAGAACGCAGCTGAAATGCTAGCATGCTAAGTTAGCCTGATCGCTAGCGGCTTGAGAACGTACTCGCTTTTTAACAGCATGCACTCTTTTTTCCTTCGTCAGGAGAGGTGTACTGGCAGGCGTGTGACACACACAGATCAGACACATATTTCTGTGTTGCAGATGTGCAGTAAAGAGCCAAACACCCAGTACTGTCTCCTGCCTCTTACTTTCACGCCAGAACACAACGCAAGAACAACAGGCGTAACACATGAACGGGTTACACAAACAGATTCATAAACCGAAAGAATATTATTTTACAGGATTAATTATCATATCAGCCGCTGGCTGATCACAAACCCTGAGGGTGTATACAAGAGGTAGAGGGAATATCCCGTTTAAGTTTAGATAGTATTTCTAAAGATATTGACCATATCCTTTTCTGAAAGTGTGGATATAATGGATGGGGTAAGGTACTGACATGCTACAACTTTATAGTTGTTAAATTCTGGGTACAAGTATACATACCCATCTTGTACATGTTTATTATTATTATTATTATTACTATTATTATTATTATTATTATTATTATTATTATTATTATTATTATTATTATCCTACTCAATTATGTTTCTTTTAATCAGAGTATGCTGTTTTAATGACTTTACAATATAATTTACATTGTGTTCCTTACATTTATTCCTAATTGTATGTTATATTAATCCTATATTTCCGTTTTAATATTTCTAATGTTTGCCTTGTTTTCTTCACTGTCTGGTCTGCCTCTGTCTCGCCTGTATGGATGCATTTACACCCAACAAAGGATGTTTTAATTCACCACTATTCCAGTGAAACACGAGTCTCCCATCTTCCTGCTACCGGTCTCGAGTTTTTGTTCACCAAAGCACACACCAACTTCATACTGACGGACAGATCACTGCCCTTTTCCCGCCTTGTCTGACCGTGTTTTGTGGCTTTGGTTCACTTCGCCTCACTCTTCCCCATTCTTGTCATTAAATCAGGCCGTTCTGCAACCATGACAGCCATTCACTCTATGGCTTTATTCATGGTGTATTTTACCCCTTCACCAAAGGCCGTTCTCATTTCCAACATTATATTTGCAGTGTTCGTCTATCTATCAAAATCTGCGGAGTATGGTTTTGTACCGAGTATCCTATTTTCTAAAGCACAGCATGTAAAGGGTAGCTCGGTTAGCAAGATGCTAGCATGTAGCGCTTAGTGAGACACGCCTCAGACGAGTTGAGCAAAGACCCCGTCTGTGTACTTTATACGTGAGCAACGGATTTAAATAAAATTAACGTTTCAAAAGACAAACTTGAAGATAAAAAACAATATACTTACCGGAGAACCGCCAGGGTTTGCCGCTGCCATCTTGCCGCTCCTAAATTCAAAACTGCCTCTGCAGACAGGCAGGGGAGGCGTGGAAATTGTCTTTGAGTTAGTCAAACGTTTTCCTTAGTTCGAGTAGATGATAAAATAAAAGAAAAATGAATGGGGTTTTAAGTAGGACTAGGCGTTCTGTAATGATTTCTATTTAAGAGAAAAAATCACTCACCTTTAAACAGCTCTCTTTTAGGAGACACACTGCCTGCTAACGGTGTCATGTGATCAAGAAGAGTAATTTAATTGGCTGAGAGCCGCTCGACTCGATTTAGTGCTGATTGCTCTGGCTTGGGTCATTCAAGTTCATCACTTTTGCAGTTGAATTTTTGCAGGTGAATTTTTGCAGGTGAATTTTTTGCAGGTGAATTTTTGCAGGTGAATATTTTTGCCGGGAAATTTGGAGGATAAAAATTCAGTGTTATAAATTCAATGTCTAAAAATAGTTGAATTCTGATGATACTATATTTCTTCCATAATCTGGGTGCGTATGTAACCGTCTCACAGCACATTAAGTTTCTTCTATTTAAGAAATTTTTTTCAAATACCCACAGCATACCTCACTCCCTTGAAAAAGAGAAAAAACCCATGCCTCTTCTATGAATCATACAAGCTGTAACACATAGGGATTGCAGAAGACAAAAAAGGGTAGAAATCATTTTAAACCCTTAAGTTGTCATTGGTGACATTTCTCTATTATAACTCTCGGTAATTAGAATATGCCACTTTTGTTTTTATTCAATTGCTCTCCCATGTCTTGGCAATCAGAAAACAAAGACAAGGATCATTCTACCTGAACTATTTTTGTTTTTTCTGAAACAGATTGTTTCTATCTGTGATTATAGGCTCAATAATATTAACCCTGGGAACCCTCAGAGGTTTAATATAATTGGATTGACTAAAAAGAGGCCCCACAAAACCCATGCATACTCAACAACTGTGATAACTATAAATTCTTTAGTCTGAGGTCTTGTAATTGAGGAAAAATCACATTACTGTGAGCCTTTCTTGGAACACAAATCCAAATTTTCAAGTGAAAATGAACATAAGTCTTCTCATAAGGAGTTCCCATAATAAATTCTGTCACTACTTGCAAGAATGCTTCATGTCCTGTCAGGTTTAATATCACTGAGGTACATATCAGACTGGTGGTGCTTTAGCTGAGCCTGCTGAAAAACAAGACAATGAGTACTGTCCAAGTTGTAAGCTCCTTAAATACGGAGTCAGCGTAGCTTCTGCCAGCTTTTTTGGTTTTAAAACAGATACAGCATGAGTACATTTGAACATCCAATGCACATCTCAAAATATATTTAATGAGGGCTTTGTTGGCTCAGGAGTAGCCTTACAGTTAAAGTCAAGGCAGCTGAGAATCAGTGCTCTAATTGGCTACCCTGCATTTTCTCGTGGCATTGTAGATCATACAATCTGAAGATTTATACATCAAACCCTTACCCCTTTCTTTCATACATAGTTTTCAGAAGGCAGTGAAATTATTTTTTGCTGTAAACAAAACATTGAACATTCAGATAAGGTGTTGTTCTAGTGCTGATTTTGATTGTTGAGGGAAAAGGTGATCATATACATAAGCTTCATTTGTGTAGCATGTTTAAGTTAATAAGGAAGATCTGTTGCCAGTCATCTGCTTGCTTTTTGGGTGTTCGATTTCTAGTCTATTCTCTGCTTCACTACCTGTTTCCCACGCTGTCAAAACCAAATACTGTCATCATTTCCCAAGACCAATAACTTTTGCTTGCCTTCCTTGAGCCAATCAGTGTCCTCTGTGTCATTCTGTCTTTCATTTTTTTTTTTTTTTTTGACTGTCCCGTTTGGCTCTTTTGCCATCAGAATTGTTGTCTAAAGGCGAAGAAAGATGCCCAACGGATTTACTTTACCAAATGGACCATCCCAGCCTTGCCGTAATGGTCTATTTGATTCACCTTTTTATTGTTTATTTTATTTTATTTTCACTTGCTAAATACAGGACAGACTTGACTGGGGAAAAGAA
Organism: Maylandia zebra; assembly: GCF_041146795.1. NCBI lineage: Eukaryota > Metazoa > Chordata > Actinopteri > Cichliformes > Cichlidae > Maylandia > Maylandia zebra. Next base: position 37,096,753 of record NC_135188.1, on the reverse strand, counting down.
AGGGGAGAAAGAAAGAGGGAAAGAAAAACAGCGGGGAAGAGGGACAGGGATAAAGGGCAAAAAACAAAAACCAACAAAATAAGCAGACAAAAAATACATACATCAATCACCTGGATCACCTGTTGAGAAAAAAAAGAGCAACATAATAAACAACATCACGATGATCTATGTGAATATAACAGTAAATACTAAATATTAAGCATTATTGTGCAGCACGTAAGATCGACAGCGCACAGTGTGCTTGGAGGTAGGAACCAAAAAGGGTGTAGTTTGTGTGTGTGATCACCTGTGTGTACACCTGTGAGGGTGAGCGCGCTTGTATTTAAAAGGTTCCTTCATGTAATGATCTGCTAGAGGGTGTGGGGAGCCACAGCCCCGTCCTCCAGGGCATGAAGCAGGTATGGAGGAGATCAAAACTCCAGACATCCAGAGGCCCTCAGAACACAAGAGACAGAGGAAGACCAACAGAGGGGCAGCCGCGCCACTGTCCCAGAAAGAGCTGAGGAGAGCCCCAGATGAGGGGTCACAGCAGCCGCGGTGCAGAAGGCAGGGGGGGTTGCAGTGACGTGCCCGTGAGCTCCACCGGCAGCCAGCTGTGCCTGAGTGACCGAGCCCCAGGCCGAGAGGCAGCAGGTAAGCGCATAGCTCTTCCTGCTAGCCCTCAATGTATACATGTATTTAAAATTGAGAAGTGGGCAACGACACCAGGGGTGAGGTGTACACCCTGATGGTCTTTTGGATTCCGTGTAGCGTGCCCACCCCCAGGATCCTATATGTATGTGTTATGAGAGTGTGAGTAATGTGAATGTCTAAGTTGTGGGATAAAATTGAGGCACAGGCAGCCAGAAGGGAACAGATGGGGGGATGCCTCCCCTGCACCCTGGTGACACACCTTTACCCCAAGGCCCTGCGTGTGGGTGATTGTGGTGGAGCGGAAAGAGGGAGGCAGCTGGAGATGGGGAGGGAAGGAAGGGAGGGGCAAGTGACCCCTCCCTGGGGCCAGCTCCCCCACTGACCCCAGTAGGCACCCCCATACTCTGCAACCCTCCAGGTAAACGGGGCACAGGCCCATCCGGACCAGGGCCCAGTTCAGCAGCGCCGCCTGGCCCCACAGAGCCTGGGACAGCACACCCGACCCCACCACAGAGAAAACTGCACCCACCCAGTCATCCACTCATCTACCAGACTACACAAGACAATAGATGCCCAGGCTGAGATCTTCCTCCACCTCTTCTATATCTCCCCCTCCTGCAGAGTGAGTTCCTGAAGAGAGGAGATCTACAAGATGTAACAGCCTCCCCTACCAGTTAGAATTAAGATTATTTTTATTTTTCCAGTTCATGAGGACTGTTTTCTTGGCTATGCATAGGGCAGTGAAAACCATATGGGCTATATTCTTATCTGTAGTGACATTATCTAAGCTGCCCAACAAACACACTAAAGAGGAAGTTGGAATGTTACATTTCAGACACTTCGATAAGTCTTCACATATCTCGCACCAAAACTTCTGAACTGGTGGACAGAACCAAAGAGCGTGGATATAACTGTCCGGTGAATTGGTTTGGCAGTGTGAGCAGTTGTTGGTAGACGTAAAGCCCATCTTGAACATCCGATGACCTGTATAGTACACTCTATGTAGTATTTTGTATTGAATTATTTGAAGACTGGGATTTTTAATTAAATGAAAGGTTTTTAAGCATATATGAGACCAGAAGTTTTAGTCTAAGTTAACTGATAAATCCGCTTCCCATTTTGCAATAGGAAGTGATATTGATTCATCCGTTTTAGAAAGCATTCTGTATATTTTGGAAAGTAATTTTGGGATTTTAAGAGTAAGAAATGGAACCACACTTGGTGGTGTTTGTAGTTCAACTTGACCCAGTTTAAATTTCTTTTTTACTATAGATTTAATTTGTTGATATTCTAAAAATCTTTTCTTGTTGATCCTATATTGTGTCATTCTGTCTTTCAGAATGGCATCGTTGCAACCCACCTCCTCTCCATCTCCACCTCATAGTCACCTCAGTCGGAGCCACTCAAGCCTCAGTATCATCCTCACCACCACCAGCAATGACTCCGGGGGATCCTGCACTAAATCCCATCGCTGGGATTCTGCTCTGCCAAGTTGGGTCTTCTGCGTCTATGTGCCAAATACACTTCTGTATATCAAAAAAAAATTTTCAATTCTCTCAAATGATCTGTACTTATTGAAATGTCTTCAGAAAAGGGTTTTTTATTTATATAGCGCCAAATCACAACATAAGTCGCCTCAAGGCGCTTCATAGATATAGAGAAAAACCCAACAATCATATGACCCCCTATGAGCAAGCACTTTGGAAACAGTGGGAAGGAAAAACTCCCTTTTAACAGGAAGAAACCTCCGGCAGAACCAGGCTCAGGGAGGGGCGGCCATCTGCTGCGACCGGTTGGGGTGAGAGAAGGAAGACAGGATAAAAGACATGCTGTGGAAGAGAGACAGAGGTTAATAACAGATATGATTCAATGCAGAGAGGTCTGTTAATACATAGTGAGGTGACTGGAAAGGAAAAACTCAATGCATCATGGGAATCCCCCGGCAGCCTATGTCTATTGCAGCATAACTAAGGGAGGATTCAGGGTCACCTGGTCCAGCCCTAACTATATGATTTAGCAAAAAGGAAAAGGAAAAAGGGTTGACACAATTATACTATTCACACTAGAGAAAAAGGCGGTTGGGGATTATGGCACAGTCAAAATTACTGCCACTGTGTGCAATATACTTGTGGTGTCATTGCCTTTGAAATGGTTGCTTTGAAGAAGGGAACCAGGTCTATGACCCCTCGCAGTAAGATGCTGCCTTCAGAGAGACAGCCATAACATGGCAATAAAAAGGAATCAGTCTGCTATCAGTTTGCGATCAAATAGGGTTAAGTCAGCAATTAAATGCAATTTGTGATAATACTGTGATTAACTGTAATAAACTTGGAACATCACAAATCTCTTGTCATCTATTGGCATCTGCATACACATAAATTCATAGGTAAACGGATATTCACTTTTGTGTCTGTGAAGGTTCTCAGTCATCCAGGTCATCGTAGTCTAAGGAGCTTGGAAAGAAAAGTTCTGATGGATCAGTTCAGAACTGAAGAAGCTTTTCAGATGAGAGGAGAAACGTATTCAAGCAACTTAAAGAAGTCCAGATGCTTTTCTTTTCCTTCCTTAGATATTCACTTTAACTACTTAGATACAGATCCCAGTCAGAACTTTAACGATTTGAAACAGATCCTCCACAAATAGTCCCTTATTTGCGTTCTTTGGCACAGACTCACTTAGACTGATTGCAACGTGTTCGCAATCTGTCTGCATTTATAAATTAAAATGCAAGCAATCAGTTCTTGTCTTTGGCAATATGTCTGAAAGTGACTGCAGTCAGTCTTAGTCAGATTGTGGTTGCTTAGAGACACGTTGTCTCCTACTAAATGACCTGTACTTGCGATACTTGCAGTTGCACTGAGCAATGACTGTTTCTTTGTTCTAGCTGCAGTTTGATGTCCTATTACTCTAGTATGACCAAGACATTAGTAAGCCTCAAAGATGCCCGAAGCGCATTCAGCAAGTTGGACTCATGGTTAGAAAATTTGTTTATATTTTTTCAGACTTGTTGAAAATACTGTAACCCCTACAATAGGTAAACTGATACAGTATGAACAAGGACACCGCAAATACTCTTTCTCTTTTTGCCACTTTGTTACATAAATGTTTCCACAATCCAAGCTCTGGTAGATTTAAAGCAGTCCATTAGCATAAGTAACGTATAAACCTTGCATCGTTGAAAAGAAAAATAATTTTATCAGATAAAATAAATGATATGTTATGTTAAATGAATTAGTTATCTCCCTCCCCCCCAAACACGCAGCCTTGGGGGGGAGGCCTACGCCAGCCACACAGGCGTAAGCTTTACTAACTCGGTTTCCCTGGGTCTTATCCCGCGTGTTATGAATTAATCTTCCGTTTTTTGGTACTGGCACTGGTTCATTTGAGAAGAGTAAAATGTGTGGCCTCTAATTTGACTATTGTGTGGAAGAACAGCCATATTAATCAGACACTACGATATTAATTAACTTATCACAATGCATTGCTATCACCGAGGCTGAAATGCTGAGGCCACCGGGACAGAGTTTTGCATTCTGTTCTTCACTTCAATTCTGCTGGCTTAAAAATAAATAAGTCAAACTGGGATTAACACAGTGATTAAGCATTAAAGGTCATCACTGGAGGCTGCAAAAAAAATCTTCCACTCATATGCACAACTGGCATATCACCCATCTAGAATAAAGAATAAAACAAAAACCTAACAATTGCAGCAGTGGAAAGATCATCGTGAGCAGTTATCCCAAGAATCCTCTAATAAATATCATGGAACTAATACTAATGTTCTCAAATTTTCAGAATTTTCACTACAAACCTCTTGAACTGTTACCCCTAACTTCTGGTATCATGATATGACAACATTTTCCTCATACACATGCATATGGACATTAAAATGGAAGAGGAAAAAAATGACAATGATAAAGCAGGCAGCAATCTATTATTCAGCAAGCACAGTCTATGAATTATTTCATTTAGAATCAGCTATGGCATTTTGTTTTGAAGCAAAACTACACACGCCCAGTGTTGGAGGAAGTACTCAGATCTTTTATTCAAGTGAATTGCAACACCACAATTTAAAAATAGTTCTTTAAAAGTAAGTTATAAATTCCAAACTTGATTGAAACAAGTTTGGAAAGTAAGTACGTAAAAAAGTAAAAAGTATGTAATATAAAAAATATTTGTTACACCAAAATCAGGGTTTGTCAGTGCTCTGTTTTTGTATATGCTGTCACTCTATTGTGCAGCATTAACACCTTAACAGTCACACTAAGAAATACTCAGGGAGCAGACCCTCAAGACAAACTGGTTAGCAATTTATATTTACATGTGAACATTATAGGTCAAGTGTACATGATAATAATAACCGTAATTTTATTCAAAACATATTTCTACAGCACTGTGGCGGGGTGTGGTTAGGGGCTTGGCTACACGGGAGGAGTGAAGAAGCGGGTTCAGGGTGTGGAGTCGGGGAGGCTGGTTTGTCACAGCCGGCGAGCACCTTCTAATTAGTGATGGTAAATTTGATTCTTTTTACTGAATCGATTTTTAATGAGTCACTCACCAAAGTGAATCGGGTTTTTTGAGTCATTTGATTCACTGAGTCAGTTGACCAGAGAGTGCAAAAAATTTACATATTCACTCAAACTTAATTTGTTTCTCTTTTCATGTAAATCCCACTGCTAAGATGAATGATTCTAAAAAAAAAAACTATTTTACAGAGCAAAAACATTTCTAAAATTAAGCAATTTCCTATCAAAATTGCTTAATAAACATTTATTTTGTTTATTTTTATTTTATTAGTATTTTCCTTAAATGTGTTAAATATATATTTTCTCATCTAAATGTCCACTGAGCTGTGAGCCAGGGGGCGGTAATGTGCCTTAACATTGGTTGCCAACCAAGAAGAAGGAGAAGCTGTGAGCCAGGAGGGAGGGGGTGAGTGAGTGAGTGATTCGTTCGCTCGCTCTATGATTCAGCACTGGAGGGAGGGAGGGGGTGAGCGAGTGAGTGATTCGTTCGTTCGCTCTATGATTCAGCACAGGAGGGAGGGGGTTAGTGAGTCCTGAGTGATTCGCTTACGCTTACGATTCAGCACAGGAGGGAGGGGGTTAATGAGTGAGTGAGTGAGTGAGTGATTCGTTCGCTCTATGATTCAACACAGGAAGGGAGGGGGTGAGTAGCTCAAATGTGCTGTTAGCATGTTAGCAGAGCGATGCTACTGTGAAGCGAGGAGCTATTTTCTTGATGTGAGCTTCTACTCAGGGTTTTTTCTTCCAGTTCAGAGCAGAAATGCTTTTGTTAAGAAACTGGCTGTTGTTTTTAACCCCCCACAATTTTAATTATAAGCTAGATAAATTTCTACTAAGCGAATTAGTTTTCCTAACAGAAACAGGGATGAGTCAGTGAGTCAGTTGGGCTTGTGAATCATGATTCACGAGTCAGTAAAGTGATTCTCAAGTATTAAACGATTCGTTTACGAATCGAAATTCACTACTTCTAATCATGCCTTCCCCATTTCAGTAGCGGCTGTTGCCGGAGAGAGGGGAGCTGCTGCTGGAGGAGAGCACCGGAGCCAGGGCAGTATGCGCTGGAAAGTGCCACAAGTAATAAACTGATTGTATCAAAATAAAAGAAAAACCCACACAGCACAAGCACAAATAATGAAGTGTTTACAACAGCCTTTTACTTCAACTGAAGAGGCCAATGTTTGAAGCAAGGCTATTATGAGAGGGAGTAAGCCCTTAGCATATTGGTATATTATAAAGACTGTAAATGGCTTGGCTAAAGTAAGCAAATAACTGATATACTGTATTTCCCGGACTACAAAGCACATCCGAATATTAGCCGCACAAGCTAAAATCAGGGGAAAATCCTGTTTTCTACATACATTAGCCGCACCTGACTAAAAGCCGCAGGTGTTTCAATGTTGACGCATCATATGTAAGAGAATATGCACAAAGAGAATTGTCAGGAAAGAGATGGCTGTTTGGAGACACACCCCTTTTATTAATATTTAGAAAAACAAGTTATGGGTACATATTTGCATAACTTTTTATGTATATGTACAAGTACCGGTAATTACAAGTACAAAACACGTACTGTGCTTCATAAATGAGTAACAAATGTAGTACATAACAATAACCTACAGCACACCAGAAAAATAGATTTGGACTACCTTTTAGGCTCAGGTGCAGTGACACGGCTTTAACAAGAAGAAAAGTCAGTCATTCACCACCATCTCTCTCTTCTTCCTGCGCACTAAAACCACCAAAGTCCTCTTCTCCAGTGTCGGAAACGAACAGGCTCAGGATGGCTTCGTCATCCACTCTCCGCTTCTCTCCTTCGTTGTCACTTTCAAAACCAAAGAAATCCTCGTTGTCAGTGTCGGAGTCGAACACCCTCAGAAGGGCCGTGGCGGTGTCTTCCTCTCCATCATGCAGCAGTCCAGCCCTTCGAAATCCGTTGGTGATCGTGGATGTTTTCACACTTTTCCACGCTGTCAGAATCCACTGGTGGAGTTGGGCATAACTTGCTTTTCGCAAGTTTATCGCGCTCGTCATCCATGCCTCCCATTGAACGCGTAGCGCTACTTTGAAGTTTGTTTTTCGCGCTACTTCGTATGGCACTACGTTGCCTGGCGGACGGACATGTGACCAACATACCACTCTTGAACCCCGATCCTTCCGCCAGGCAACGTAGTGCTGTAAAACAGCGGAACAAACAAAACAAATCCTCTTACTATATCACAAAAATCATGGACAATCCATAGAAAAGCTGCACCTGACTAAAAGCTGCAGGGTTCAAAGCTTGTGCAAAAAGTAGCGGCTTATAGCCCGACAATTACGGTATATTATTTCTACAATAGAAATCAAGTATTCTTCAGAAAGTTTTTCCCATATCTGCTGCAGAAGTTCAGGGTGGATCGCACTCTGTATAATCACTGACCCTGGATCCATCAAAACAGTCCACAACACATAACACTTCCTCCTCCATGTTTGATAGTTGATGCCACTCACTGTGGAACCATCCTTTCACCTACTCGGCAGTGTACAAAGATCCTGCGTGATGAACTGAAGATTTCAGATTTCATCAGTTATAATACCTTCTTCCAGTCTTCGGTAGTCCAATTGCGGTGTTTCACAGCCCAGGCAGGCCTCTTTCTGATGTCTGATGTCTTAGTAATAGCTTTCTTGCTACAACTCATTCTCTCAAACCCGCAGCTCGAAGTCTTCTCTTCAAAGTTGAAACTTAGACTTGCTTACTATGACCACTATTAAGCTGTGCTTGAAGCCCTGTGAGCCACCTTTTGGGGCTTTGGGGTCTGCAAAACCACTTCCTGTCAGAGTTTGCCCCAGTTTCTGATTGCCTTTTAATGGCGTCGGAAACTACTCATTGACACCTTGACTTTCTTTGCAGTGTCTCTGTAGGAAAGTCCTACACTTTTAAGTGTTATGGTGATCTGTTTCTCTTTCATTGTTAATTACCTTTTTCTCGCCATTTTTGTTGAACACACTAATTTCTCCAGTATAATACTGTTCAACTGATGCTCACCAGGGAATGGTACCACAGTGTGTTTCAGTACTGCTTGTATGCAGACAGAGGGAGTTATAAGCAGTGTTTGTCAAGTTACTTGAAAAAAGTAATCAGTAACTAATTACCGATTACTTCCCCAAAAAGTAATCCCATTACTTTACTGATTACTTATTTTCAAAAGTAATTAGTTACTTTTTAAAACATGATTTATCCCCTAAATAGGTAATAAAGCAATAGATCGTTCAGCCAAATTTTACCTTTTCTGCATAATCCATCGTATAAAATGTAATCAAATGAAAAAGTCTCTTTTTAAAACTTGTTTTATTAGTTTCAATCTTTTAACTTTACGCATCAAGCAAACATTAAATTATATGCAACATTCTCTGACTGGAAGAAATTTGTTTAACATTTAAACCTATTTTCTGCACATTCCAGCATATAAAATAAAATCGTTTTTTGTGTTTACACTCAGTCTTTCAAATAGATGCATGCAAAACACAGGAGAAAATAAATAAAATGAAAGACTCAGTGGTCCTGTTGCTCTATTTACACCTGTATAGCAGGAGTGGGGCAGGCGGAGGTTTGCCCTGGTGCAGGTGTGCCGCAGCGGTCAGTGGAAGGATACAGCAGTTTCTCTGTGAATGTCACATTCCAGCGGCAGCGTATTTGGTGCTTGCTCGGATGTTTTGGGGTTTTTTCAGCGTAAAAACAAGTTTTCTTCTCACGCAGTGAGCAGCGGACGCTAATGTTTTTGTCACTTTTTATGGAGTCAAACTCAAAGTAAGGTCAGTACTTCCACCCTTTAAATGCTGCACGGTCATACTCTCTCCCGCACTCGTTATATTATCCCTTTTTGATCTGCACACAGCTGTTGCCACAAACGTCACATTCGCTTACGTCACTGTCATGATACACTCGCAAAAAAATCACGGTTTTAGTAACGCAGTGACGCAGCGTGCTTACGGGAAAGTAGCAGTAATCTAATTACCTTTTTGCAATGGTAATCTCTTACTTTACTCGTTACTCGAAAAAAGTAATCGGATTACAGTAACGCATTACTTGTAACGTAATGTGTTACTTGTAACGCGTTACAGCCCATCTCTGGTTTAAGTAATCTAGAAAAGTTGGAACACATGTAGGAATTAGTAGCACCAGCTTCAAGACTTGATCAACCTCCATTGCTGCAGAACAGCCATGATACAGACAAACTTTATTTGTCTGTATCATGGTTTCATTAAAGATGGTTAATTCACTGCTTCTGTTGTTTCTCAAGGTTCAGTCACATGATTTAATTCATATTAAATTGTTAACCCATTTTGTGTTCCCTGAGAAAGGCCTTTTTTGTATAATTCTGTACATTATTTTTTCAGTTTTGGGTAACCTTACCTTTTTTTTTAACCTCTGGCAGTTCACCAACTTACCTTTGTACCATTTCAAGCTATTCATTTGACTTGAATGTCTTGAATTGCAATAAACAACCTTTTTTTTTTTTTTACCTCATGTTACATGGAGTCAGTAAGGACTACAGGGAGTGCAGAATTATTAGGCAAATGAGTATTTTGTCCACATCATCCTCTTCATGCATGTTGTCTTACTCCAAGCTGTATAGGCTCGAAAGCCTACTACCAATTAAGCATATTAGGTGATGTGCATCTCTGTAATGAGAAGGGGTGTAGTCTAATGAGATCAACACCCTATATCAGGTCTGCATAATTATTAGGCAACTTCCTTTCCTTTGGCAAAATGGGTCAAAAGAAGGACTTGACAGGCACAGAAAAGTCAAAAAGAGTGAGATATCTTGCAGAGGGGTGCAGCAGTCTCAAATTGCAAAGCTTCTGAAGCGTGATCATCGAACAATCAAGCGTTTCATTCAAAATAGTCAACAGGGTTGCAAGAAGCGTGTGGAAAAACCAAGGCGCAAAATAACAGCCCATGAACTGAGAAAAGTCAAGCGTGCAGCTGCCAAGATGCCACTTGCCACCAGTTTGGCCATATTTCAGAGCTGCAACATCACTGGAGTGCCCAAAAGCACAAGGTGTGCAATACTCAGAGACATGGCCAAGGTAAGAAAGGCTGAAAGACGACCACCACTGAACAAGGCACACAAGCTGAAACGTCAAGACTGGGCCAAGAAATATCTCAAGACCAATTTTTCTAAGGTTTTATGGACTGATGAAATGAGAGTGAGTCTTGATGGGCCAGATGGATGGGCCCGTGGCTGGATTGGTAAAGGGCAGAGAGCTCCAGTCCGACTCAGACGCCAGCAAGGTGGAGGTGGAGTACTGGTTTGGGCTGGTATCATCAAAGATGAGCTTGTGGGGCCTTTTCGGGTTGAGGATGGAGTCAAGCTCAACTCCCAGTCCTAATGCCAGTTTCTGGAAGACACCTTCTTCAAGCAGTGGTACAGGAAGAAGTCTGCATCCTTCAAGAAAAACATGATTTTCATGCAGGACAATGCTCCATCACACGCGTCCAAGTACTCCACAGCGTGGTTGGCAAAAACGGGTATAAAAGAAGAAAAACTAATGACATGGCCTCCTTGTTCACCTGATCTGAACCCCATTGAGAACCTGTGGTCCATCATCAAATGTGAGATTTACAAGGAGTACACCTCTGTGAACAGTGTCTGGGAGGCTGCGGTTGCTGCTGCACGCAATGTTGATGGTGAACAGATCAAAACACTGACAGAATCCATGGATGGCAGGCTTTTGAGTGTCCTTGCAAAGAAAGGTGGCTATATTGGTCGCTGATTTGTTTTTGTTTTGTTTTTGAATGTCAGAAATGTATATTTGTGAATGTGGAGATGTTATATTGGTTTCACTGGTAAAAATAAATAATTGAAATGGGTATATATTTGTTTTTTGTTAAGTTTTGTTAAGTTGCCTAATAATTATGCACAGTAATAGTCACCTGCACACCCTAAAATAGCTAAAACTAAAAACAAACTAAAAACTACTTCCAAAAACATTCAGCTTTGCTATTAATGATTTTTTTGGGTTCATTGAGAACATGGTTGTTGTTCAATAATAAAATTATTCCTCAAAAATACAACTTGCCTAATAATTCTGCACTCCCTGTAGTTGAAGACATTGTAGACTAGCTTAATGTGGCTTCATTTCCAGTTGCTACTATAGATCAGAGTCTAAAAGACATAGCACCATGGCATATTGGTTTTGTGAACACACTGAAATCTAAACATTTTAACTATTTTTGTTTAGTTAAAATGTAGTTTGTTTTAGGCAGAATAAAGAATATTTGAACAAGAGACATGCTGAAATGCTAAATTAGCCGCTAATGTTAGCAAATATAATTAGCAAACTCTCTCTAAACTGTAAGAGGGCAATGTACACACACACACATACACTCTTTCTCTCTCTCTCATAAAATACTAAATTATTAAGTTGTATTTAAGAATCACATGACCATTGTGCTTCCTTATGTGAGCAGAATAAAACACAGGCTGACTGAAAACAGAAAAAAGGCTTTGTTAAAGAAATGCGATTGTATTCTAGGGGAATGAAGAATTGCAGAAAGTTAGCATGTCACTTTTCAAGTTTTTAATCTCTGGCAGAAGTTAGGCTCCAAAGTATTAAAAATGTCCCCCCCAATAAAAGTACATTGCGCCCTTTAATTTTTTTTCTTTTCAAAAACATGCTCAGTCGGGTTGAAGTCTGCTGACTGCAGAAGGAAATACTTGCAAGTCAGTTCTTCCCCAAGACTTCAAATAGGCCTGGGATGGCTTTGATGCATGTTTAGGCTTACGGCATGCAACTGTAGAAGAGAGTGAACGTTCTCTTTGGTCAGTGTGGAGCTGATCCTGTACAACCTCAAGTATTTCACTTCAGAATAGGGGATACATCCTTCTCACTTTTCTTTTTTGTTTTAACCCTTGTATTAACCTCTTGTACTTCTTCCAAATGAGACATGAAAAATGATGTGCTCACATGTTAACAAAATAATTTTTCATAAGGAATGTTAAATTTGTATATTGGTCTTGAGGTATCAGTTGATGTCCAAAAACTAGTAAGAAACACATAAAATGATCTCATCAGCCTTAGTGGTATTCAGCACCAAAATGTAATACTTTTTAACCTCTTTGACTGGCGTGGTGATTTATTGGTTAGCACTGTCGCTACACAAGAATGTGCCCTGGTTCCAGTTGGTTAAGGCCTTTTTGGCCTTTTTTGGAGTTTGTATATTCTCAGTGCCTGTGTTAGGTTTCCCTCGGGCAATTATTTTTTAAAGAGCAGCAATGTAAAATGACACCTTCTGAGCATATGTGACAGTAGAAACTGACGCCCTGGGAGTGAGAACAGGCTGTATGCGCTCAAGCACTTATGATCCACTGCAAATTATTTTTGAAAGCAGAACTAAGTGTACTGAGGAAAAGCACAGGGCATGCTGTTGGGTATATAAGCCCAATTGTGCATTTCTGATTAGCTGATCATGGCAGGTTATTTATATATACACATAGAACTATAGCAAAGCTTGCCCACACAAGTTGAATTTTTTTTGCACATTTTTAGGCATTTAACTATGTTTTTCTTTCATTTGTGTTTTCATCTTTTTCTAGAATACATGTACCCAAGCAGCAAAAGTAAAAAATAAAATAAAATAAAATAAAATAAAGCAACAACTGTAAAGCATCAAGTGCTGCCTGTTAGGAATTTACAGTAAATCAACCAATCCCTGAATTCAGTGGCATCTAGTCACATGCAATGCCAGGAAGTTCAAAGGATGTCTGGACTATGTGACTAAGCGAACACACATCCACAAACATCCCCAGCTCCCCCTTGAAAAAACACACAAAAACAAAACAATATTGCATGCAGATTACAACATGCAGTCATTATTTCAAGCGTGTCTCACAGGCATGGAAATATTCTGTGCCCAATTGCTCTTGAGTATTGAAACACCCATTTGATCATATAACTGCTGGATTGTATTAAATGTGACATTGAACCCAGTCCCCACATATTACTTGCTGCATTCCACTTGTTCAGATCATTCACAACTAGACAAGTTCTGGGGACTTGCGCATTTCAAACAGCCGTGGGCTGTTTCTCGATTCTGTGCGAGCAGAGCTGTGTCAAGTGTTCTCACAGCCACAGCTGGGAGGAGAGACAAATGCTTCAAGTTTCCCAGAGCCCAAAGAGAGACAATGACAGGATTAAAGAGTGTGGCTGACTTTTCAGAGTTGCTGGCTGTATACATACTCCTCCAGTCTCAGCATGGAAAAATGAACTGCATGCAAGAACAGGATGCCTCGTCTTATCTGTGTTCATATCACCTTGCGGGCAGTAGCATGTAAATAGTCGCAAAGTCGCTCTGTTGTCTTGGTGAGGGTGATACAGCTATTCTGGGCAGTAGTTCAAGGAAATGCATTTGCATTGTAAATCCAATTATTAGCATCATGCCAGTATGGTAGGGCTTAATCACACAGGCCTAGAGACTAGTCGGCAACACTCAGACCTCTGGTTGCTTATGGGAAATTTGTGTTCACCAACTATTGCGTCTGCTCCATAACAGCCGCAGCAAGCTAAAAAATGGGGTATTGATGACACACACCAAAAACACCAAATGCAATTCTGGGTTGTTTGTTCAATTTTTTCAACCATAACACTGTCCAAACCACAAATCAGTACACGGTAGTGATGGGATTTACAGCTCTTTTTAGAGAACCAGCTCTTTCGGCTCGGCTCACTAAAAAGAGCCGGCTCTTTCTGCTCCGAACCGGCTCTTCAGGTTCTCTTGTTGCTTTAATTAATTTATTATCAACAATAATATAAAATTATGCACAAAAAGGAATTACTAATGTAAAAAAAGTGGTTTTATTTATATATGTTTATATTTAAATATATGCGGTGGCCCCTAGAGACAAAGCACGTACAAACTCCAAAAACACATTTCTAGCATGAACTGAACTTCCAAAACAGCTACCTAGATCACTTAAATTACACAATTGAAAGCATATGTGCATTGTTTGTGTATTTATACACAAGCACTCATATATATTCAAATAATTTTAAAAAATGTTCATTTACCTGTTACTACCACACACCAAATCCGGTCGTTGGTACTTGCTGGCTTGTATAGCCACTACACTGCTCCTAGCATCCTGGAGCACTTCTGTTGTCTTTTGTACGTGCTTTGTCTGTAGGGGCCACCGTAAATATACTTTTATTTATTCACTCCACATAAAATGTAATGAATAAATCATATAATACAAAAACTAACTATTCACAGTTCAACTTTTAACAATTTCAATTTTCAGCTTTTTCCTTTTAAACAAATTTAAAGTGAAACAACACAAAACACTGCAAACCACAAAAATATGAAAACAAAAAGAACATGCATATTCTCTGTCATATGGGCCTGCATGAATAAGCTTTCTGAATCCTTTATCATCTGCAACTGAAAATAGTTGTGGATGATTACTATACCTTTCAAATGTGACGTTGTTGTCCCTGGCTCTCTTTCTCTCTCTCTCCCTCCCGCTCTGTTCCTGTGCTACTGCGAGTGTATGGTGTGTTCACACCGAACACGATAGAGGCGGCCAGAGTGTCAGTTTTACATGTAAAGTCAATGGAAAAGCGCGATGACCCGCGATTGCGGGTCCTGCGGAAATTCGGAAGCAGATCTGCGTTGCGAAAATGCGAAACTCGCAAAAAAAACCCCTGCACGTCAGTTTTTGTGTTGCATTTGGTGCATACGCGCGTTTGGCGTCTACCGCTCGAGTTGGAAAAATCTGAACTCCAGCATCAAATCGCGCCGCGACAACCAATCAGGAGCCTGGTGACGTGGCTGTGACCTAGGTCAAAGGGGCTGATCCAGCCAAAGCCCTTCATTCTTCAATGGAGGGAAGGCTAATCAACGCTGTAGCAAACAACCCGGAGCTGTACGACACCAGCTGCTTTCTGTATATGCTTTCTGACAGGAATAAAAAGGACTGAGCTTGGAGGAAGATATGTGAAGAGATCGGGCAACCTGGCAAGTTCATTCATTTCTCTTTTGAAATTTTTCACTGACCCGGGGAAGCCGCACAAAAGAAAGAAAAGAAAAACCCCACGGCTCACGATAAGAAGCCGGCTCGCGTCGTTCACGTCAAAGATCTGACACATCACTAGTACACGGGATCCATACAACAGTTACATTTGCTTTTACACAGACAAAGCAAAATGCTACTGCGACCTACAAACTCTCGCACATCGAATTGTGTATCAATCTACAGTATCAAACTACATATCAAATGGCGTATCAAACTGCAGTCAACAGAAAGTTCTTTTGTGTCCACAGTGTTGGGAAGGTTACTTCTAAAATGTATTCCTCTACAGATTACAGAATACATGCTCCAAAATGTATTTTGTAGCGTATTCTGTTACATTACTTAATGAGAATAACGTATTCTGAATACTTTGGATTACTTAATATATTATCATGCTTTTTACAACTACATGAATGTGCTATTGCTATGTGATTTATTACTATTACTGAAGGCTACTCGCCATACTAATACCAACTAGATGATTAAATCTTAATATAAAATAAGTAACAGCAGGCTGACATTAGGTAAGGCTGCACTTTTTGCAGCGATCTCGTATAGAAAACTATTTGGCGCGTATATAAAACAGCTCCTAACCATAGTAAAGGGACCTCTGGCTAATACGACGGGTTCCGTGTCGGGCTGGTAGCTGAAAACTAGCTTTACTTTGTCTCTCGCTAGCAAAGTTGTCCCAAACAACAGAGAGAGGCATTGAAAGGCTGCTCCAAGGGAACTTATTGTTTTGGAGGAAACACGAACACAGTGTACAGCCGAGTCTTAATAGCTTACTTACAACTGGGTTAGACTGCCCAGGAGGCTGCATTCTTTAGGGCTATGCCTCTAACACTCTGCCAGTTGTCTTCATATTAAATAATTTTTTGTACAATAATTTTTAATTATGCGGGCCGCAAGTAGAGGTGACATGGGCCGCGAGATTGAAACACAGGCATTAGAGCCTCTCAATACGTGTTTTGTTTGGGTTTCCACTGGCGTGGAATTACCAAAAATAGAGAGGGAATAGCCTAAAATATGAAACATGAAAAGACTGCCATGTAATCCCTTTATTTCAACAAAGTAACTGTATTCTGAATACCAACTTTCGAAACGGCAACTGTAACGGAATACAGTTACTCATATTTTCTATGTTAAATACCTAACGGCGATACATGTATTCCGTATGCCCCATCACTATGTTCATCAAACAGGTGAGGTGAACAGGTGAATTCAACCACCTTTATCATGAACCGCACATCAGTGTGTGCATTGTAAACCAACCCCCCCCCTCAAAAAAGAAAACACACATATGGTTCCTACACTGACTCATTGTCATCATTAGACAGAGAGTGCAAGCCTGGTTTTTGTGACCACATAGACTCATACGCTGAGAATTTACAATACAGTGCTTCAAGTACTCATGCGCACAGACAGCTGACTTCAAAGAACAATAACAGGAATGACTACTTGGCTGTTGGTTCTCCAGCTGTTAACAATTAAGTATAATCTAGGCTTTAGCTGCAAACACTCACTAATTAACCACCAAGCAGGAGAGAACTGAAAACTGGAAATGAAAACTGTTCACCTTCAAAGTAAAAGTTTTTGCCTTATCGTTGAAAGAATGATGTTTCAGAAGGCGGAAGTTTTACATTGAAGGTGAATGATCTTTTCTAAGGTCTGTTCTTAGCGAGTGTTTGTGCATACTTTTTTGCGGCTACTCTCCTAGCGACAGCAAACCACTTTCCACAGAAACTCACCTACACATTTTCTTCTAGCAACTGGTGGTTACCATGGGGTCACTGATCACTCTTTACACCCCCATGACTGGTACTTAGTAGTTGATTTCACAGTGACTACCAGCATCCTTAGGTGAACCACTTGCAACCAATTGGAGAATATTCATTTTTTCCTATCAAAGAGTGGTTGCAAGGCATTTGCCATCCGAACGTTTCCCAACCAGAAGCCGTGGGTGGATAAAAACATCCGCGACGCTCTGAGATCACGCACCGCTGCCTACAATGAAGGGCTTGTCTCCGGTAATATGGACCTATACAAGGCTGCGTCCTACAACGTGCGCAGCGCGGTCCGAAAGGCAAAGCGGAGCTACGGGGAAAAACTAGAGTCACAGCTACTACAGTGCGACTCTAGGAGCCTGTGGAAAGGACTGCGGACTATAACGGACTATAAACGACCAGCTTCTTCAATGATGAATGCCGATGCTTCACTGGCTGATGAGCTGAACACGTTTTATGCTCGCTTCGACGCCGCAGCAATTAAAACAACAAGCGGCTGCGCGCGCTCGGAGTGCACCAGTGAAGAAAATGCATTCGTCATCACAGAGCATGCCGTGAGGAACACCTTCAGGAGGGTGAACACCAGGAAGGCAGCAGGACCAGATGCAATCCCTGGCCGGGTCCTTAGAGCCTGCGCTGATCAACTAGCACCGGTGTTCACGGAGATCTTCAACCTCTCCCTGGCCCAAGCTGTGGTTCCCACGTGCTTCAAACGGTCCATTATTGTCCCTGTTCCAAAGAAACAACAGCCCGCTTGCCACAATGACTACCGTCCAGTAGCACTGACTTCAATTGTGATGAAGTGTTTTGAAAGACTGATGAGAGATCACATCACTTCTTCACTTCCTCCCACCATCGACTCACTTCAGTTTGCTTACCGGACTAATCGTTCCACAGACGATGCCATATCTCACCTGCTCCACACATCCCTGAGTCACCTGGACACTGGCAGAGGGAATTATGTTAGGATGCTGTTCGTGGACTACAGTTCAGCATTCAACACAATAATTCCCTCTAAGCTTTTCACCAAGTTGACGGATCTAGGACTCAGCTCATCACTGTGTCAGTGGATCCTCAACTTCCTCACAGACAGACCCCAATCAGTGAGGGTGGGAAAACAAGTCTCCCCCTCCATCTCACTCAGCACTGGAGTGCCTCAGGGCTGTGTTTTAAGCCCCCTGCTGTACTCACTGTACACTTATGACTGTGTAGCCACATCCGACACCACCTCCATTGTCAAGTTTGCTGACGACACTGCTGTTGTGGGCCTGATCTCCGACAACATCGAGACGGCCTACCTGGAGGAGATTAGGAACCTGGAGACCTGGTGCCAGGAGAATAACCTCCTCCTAAACATCAGCAAGACTAAGGAGCTGATCGTGGACTTCACTACAAAGCAGGCGAGGAATTACAAACCCCTCATCATCAGTGGCACGCCAGTGGAGAGAGTGGACAGTTTCCGATACCTGGGTGTCCACATCACTCAGGACCTGTCATGGTCCTGTCACATCAACACCCTGGTTAAGAAAGCCCGTCAGCGTCTCTTCTTCCTCAGAAGACTTAGAGACTTCCATCTGCCACTGAAGGTGCTCAAGAACTTCTACTCCTGCACCATCGAGAGCGTCCTGACGTCAAACATCTGCACCTGGTTTGGGAACAGCACCAAGCAGGATAGACGAGATCTGCAAAGGGTGGTGCGCTCGGCAGAACGCATCATTCAATCAGAGCTCCCTGACCTGCTGTCCATCTACACCAAGCGGTGCAAGTCCAAAGCTAGGAAGATTATGATGGACCTCTCCCATCCCAACAATGGACTCTTCTCACTGTTGAGGTCTGGGAAGCGCTTCCGCTCCCTTAAGGCCAAAACAGAGAGAATGAAGAGGAGCTTCTTCCCCCAGGCTATTCGGGGCATGAACCAGGTGTAGGACTGGACTCTCCCAAACACGTCACTATAAGACTGGACTCTCACACACGTCACCACACGCACCACCACACATTTCCTATAATCCTATAATTCCTATAATTTATAATCCTTATCTTTATAATCTCTTCTGCTATTTGCACGTTCTTTACTGTAAATTCCTAAGTTAATTTGTAAATTTTTGTAGTAAATTGTAAATATTGTAGAACTTTTCTTCTGTCATTTAATGGTCGGGCATTGTACAGCTACAAGCATTTCACCCCCATGTCATACTGTGTATGGTTGTGTGTGTGTGACAAATAAAATTTGAATTTGAGAATTTGAACTGGTCTCTAGGTATGTGTGACTAGATCCTTAGGTAAAACATGTTTAACATTTTATTTGTAAGCAAGATAATAAAATGATAGCACTTACTGTAATACTGTTTTTCAGAGTTATTCATACTCTGAAGTCGAAGTTAAAGTGTATCCATTACTTTTTTTTCTTTCTTAGTTTTCTTACTCTACTGGATCATTTTTGAATGATTCAGTCCAAATAATCTTTACATATCTTATATTGCTACATTCCTTTACGAAAAACAATCTTACAGGTCCACGTGAAGGCCGTGAGCTCATGATGACAGAAGTCAAGTCGCAGGAAGGCTTGTTTTTGGAGTTGTTGGTGGAGAGCAGGCAGGCAGGTGTCACTGTGAAGCACTAGTCTGGCACACTGGAGCAGAATGCTGGCATATCAGGGTTCTCTTGAGCACAAGGAGAGAGGTGAGTTAAAGCTATGAAAACCTGGAGGAAAAGAAGACCAAAAACAAAGCAGCAATTTTTCCTTTAAAACCTTCATCGGAGAGGGGTGTCAACAAGATGAGTGTTGACGCTATTTCTCATCTTGGGATTAAGCTACCCAACATGAGTCACACATACAAAAAGTCTATTTTGACTGCTTTTGCTTTAACCTGAAATAGCAGTTTTAATTAGAATCTTATACAAATACACGTCTTACAACACACACACACATTATATATATAAAAAAACACCCAGCACGCCCCTGCGGGCGGTTTATCCTTCAAGCTCGGGTCCTCTACCAGAGGCCTGGGAGCTTGAGGGTCCTGCGCAGTATCTTAGCTGTTCCCAGGACTGCGCTCTTCTGGACAGAGATCTCCGATGTTATTCCCGGGATCTGCTGGAGCCACTCGCCTAGCTTGGGAGTCACCGCACCTAGTGCTCCGATTACCACGGGGACCACCGTTACCTTCACCCTCCACATCCTCTCGAGCTCTTCTCTGAGCCCTTGGTATTTCTCCAGCTTCTCGTGTTCCTTCTTCCTGATATTGCTGTCATTCGGAACCGCTACATCGATCACTACGGCCGTCTTCTTCTGTTTGTCTACCACCACTATGTCCGGTTGGTTAGCCACCACCATTTTGTCCGTCTGTATCTGGAAGTCCCACAGGATCTTAGCTCGGTCATTCTCCACCACCCTTGGGGGCATCTCCCATTTTGACCTCGGGACTTCTAGGTTATACTCGGCACAGATGTTCCTGTACACTATGCCGGCCACTTGGTTATGGCGTTCCATGTATGCCTTGCCTGCTAGCATCTTGCACCCTGCTGTTATGTGCTGGATTGTCTCTGGGGCATCTTTACACAGCCTGCACCTGGGGTCTTGCCTGGTGTGATAGACCCCAGCCTCTATGGATCTTGTACTCAGAGCTTGTTCTTGTGCTGCCATGATTAGTGCCTCTGTGCTGTCTTTCAGTCCAGCTTTGTCCAGCCACTGGTAGGATTTCTGGATATCAGCCACCTCCTCTATCTGCCGGTGGTACATACCGTGCAGGGGCCTGTCCTTCCATGATGGTTCCTCGTCTCCCTCCTCTTTCTTGGGTTTCTGCTGCCTGAGGTATTCACTGAGCACTCGGTCAGTTGGGGCCATCTTCCCAATGTATTCTTGGATGTTCCTTGTCTCATCCTGGACTGTGGTGCTGACACTCACCAGTCCCCGGCCCCCTTCCTTCCGCTTAGCGTACAGCCTCAGGGTGCTGGACTTGGGGTGAAACCCTCCATGCATGGTCAGGAGCTTTCTTGTCTTTATGTCAGTGGCTTCTATCTCCTCCTTTGGCCAGCCTATTACCCCAGCAGGGTACCTGATCACGGGCAGCCTTTCTAGCGGCCTCTTCATGGTTCCCATTTGCCTGCGGGATCCCCAGGTACTTGTAACTGTCCTCTATGTCTGCAATGTTGCCTTCTGGTAGTTCAATCCCCTCAGTTCTGACTACCTTCCCTCTCTTTGTTACCATCCGACTACACTTCTCCAGTCCGAACGACATTCCAATGTCATTGCTGTATAGCCTGGTAGTGTGGATCAGTGAATCGATGTCTCGTTCACTCTTGGCGTACAGCTTGATGTCATCCATGTACAGGAGGTGGCTGACAACTGCTCCGTTCCGTAGTCTGTATCCGTAGCCAGTCTTGTTAATGATCTCACTGAGGGGGTTCAGGCCTATGCAGAACAGCAGTGGGGACAGAGCATCTCCTTGGTAGATTCCGCACTTGATGGTAACTTGTGCTATGGGCTTGGAGTTGGCCTCTAGTGTTGTACGCCACATCCCCATTGAGTTCCTGATGAAGGCTCTTAGGGTCCCATTGATCTTGTACAATTCTAGGCATTCCAGTATCCAGCTGTGGGGCATTGAGTCATAGGCCTTCTTGTAATCAATCCAGGCAGTGCACAGGTTGGTCAGTCTGGTCTTGCAGTCTCGGCTGATTGTTCTGTCTACCAGTAGCTGGTGTTTTGCACCTCTGGTATTCTTGCCAATTCCTTTCTGTGTCCCGCTCATGTATTGACCCATGTGCCTGTTCATCTTAGCCGATATGATGCCTGACAGGAGCTTCCATGTAGTACTGAGGCAGGTTATTGGTCGGTAGTTGGAGGGGACCGGTCCCTTCTTGGGGTCCTTGGGGATCAGGACCGTCCGACCTTCGGTTAGCCATTCCGGGTGTCTCTCGTTAACTAGCAGCTGGTTCATTTGTGCTGCCAGACGCTCGTGGAGTGCAGTCAGCTTCTTCAGCCAGTAGGCGTGAACCATGTCGGGCCCTGGTGCTGTCCAACTCTTCATACTGGAGACCCTTTCTTGGATATCTGCCACTGTGATGGTTACTGGACCCTGTTCAGGGAGGTCGCTGTGGTCTGCCCTCAGATCCACTAGCCACTGAGCATTGCCGTTATGGGTTGCATCCTTCTCCCATATGCTCTTCCAGTATTGCTCCGTCTCCAGCCTTGGTGGTGCTGTTCTCTTATTGTTCCCTTGCCACTGAGAGTACACCTTTGCTGGTTCTGTGGAGAACAGCTGGTTTATTCTCCTGCCTTCTATCTCTCTGGTGTACCTCCTCAAGCGGCTGGCCAAGGCTGTGAGTCTTTGCTTGGCAGTTTCCAAGGCCTCAGGTATGGACAGCTTGCTGCATATATATATATATATATATATATATATATTGAACCGTTCGATACAGTGCTTTCGGTTCGGTACGCATATGTATCGAACAATACAAAATTTGTAATTTATTTTATCAACTTTCCTTCTGACGATGCTGTCTGTGTTGAGCGCTCAGTGAATCTGCGTTCGACTACTCCGCCTAGGGTCGACAGTGCAGCCTAGGCGGAGTAGTCGAATGCAGATTCACTGAGTGCTCAACACAGACAGCATAGTCAGAAGGAAGAGCGCAGGGCACCTCCCCCACTCTCATTCAGATCTGGCGTTTGGAATTATTTTGGTTTTCATGTGACGTATGACCCTGAAGGTAAGCGAGTCATGGACTAAAGTAAAACAGTATGTTGGATGTGCCATGCAATGCTCAATTACATGGGTGGGAACTAGTGTGTTAGCGCAGTTAGCTCATTAATGTGTTGGCCGTCTAGCCCCATGCACGGGGCGATCGGCGGTAACTCGTTAACGGAGATTTGCCGTGTTGTGGCGTTAAGGTCATTTCAACGAGATTAACCTGAAAGCACTAGTGGGAACACAACGAATATGACTGCACATTTACGCCGACATCATCCTAGTGCAAAGACAAGTGGAAGCAGAAAAAAAACAAGCAAGCATGCTACTAACTTTAGCCGAGTCATTTAGACAGCTGTTTAATATGCTGCTGAGAATATAGCCCAGAAGAAGCGGATAGTATAGCTTTTATTTTGGAAAGAGACATTTCTCTGTAATAAACTCTCTTTTCCAAAGATGAGTGATTCCTCAATCAGATACAGGGCTCGCAATATCGCTAGCCCGACGTCCCGGGGCTAGCGATTTTTCCAGTCGGGGTACCAAAATCTATCTCTGCCCTGCCCGTCGGGCTATTGTAGGAAGAAAAAATATATGTCAATGCTTTTGCATTCTTTCGGAAATGTAGCTGGGTTATTATGTCATTGGCATCGGTGAGCCACTGTCAATATGTGACATATTGAAATCGCGTTTGAATTTGCGCTTGTTTTTTTGCTTTCACTTTGCAATCTTGCGAACTGTGTATAGAGAGCGACAGCACTGATCTGTGAGTGATGATAATTTGCGCACCAATTCCTCTGACATCGTCTTATTAATCGTTAGCTTACTATGCAAACATGACAAGTGAAATCTCCCGCAGCTTAAACATGTGAGAGGTTGATCGCACAGAGAATCGCTGAGCTTATGTGAGTGCATGGGTAAAAGCAGCAGGATTTATATTTGACTACGATGACCTGGATGACTGAGAACCTTCACAGACAGATATATATTTTAGTTCTGCTGAGCCAAATAAGACAGGTCAGGGTGAAGAAGTGACAGCCAAAGAAAAGCTTACCACAAAACGGAAAAGTTATGACAAATCAGACTATAAGGCAAAAAGAAAGTGCAGCTTTATGGTTTCATGGACACAATTATTTCTGTGGCTGCGATATGATGAGCTAAATAACCAGGGCTGCACATAAGTGGTCCGCAGGTGCGCATTCGCTGTCAAAATAAAAAACACGCACAAGGGTTAGGGTTAAATTTAAAAACTGTACTTTTAAGTTAAAATATATCTTTATAATTTTAATAAATGACAAATTAAAAAGGCATGAAGATTTTTTTTTGTATCAAAAAAATATCGAACCGTGACACCAAAGTATTGAACCGAACCGAACCGTGAATTTTGTGTATCGTTGCACCCCTAATATATATATATATTAGGGGTGCAAGGATACTCGTATCGATAGTGAACCGTTTGATACAGTGCTTTCGGTTTGGTACGCATATGTACCGAATAATACAAAATTTTTAATTTATTTTATCAACTTTCCTTCTGATGATGCTGTCTGTGTTGAGCGCTCAGTGGATCTGCGCTCGACAGTAAAACAGTATGTTGGATGTGCCACGCAATGCTCAATTACATGGGTAGGAACTAGTGTGTTAGCGCAGTTTGCTCGTTGACGTGTTGGCCGTCCAGCCCCACGCACGGGGCGATCCGCGGTAGCTCGTTAACGGAGATTTGCCATGTTGTGCCGTTAACGTCATTTCAACGAGATTAACGCTGACAGCACTAGTGGGAACACAACGAATATGACTGCACATTTACTCCGACAGCATCCTAGTGCAAAGACAAGTGGAAGCAGACAAAAACAACAAGCACGCATGCTACAAACTTTACTCGAGTCATTTAGACAGCCGTTAGCACATGATTTTCCTTATGGGGACCTGATATGTTTAATATGCTGCTGAGAATATAGCCCAGAAGAAGCGCATAGTATAGCTTTTATTTTGGAAAGAGACATTTCTCTGTAATAAACTCTCTTCTCCAAAGATGAGTGATTTCTCGATCAGATAGATTTATTATTTTATCCCTTTGTTGTTTCAGCAACATTAAATTTAAAAACTGTACTTTTGAGTTAAAATATATATTTATAATTTTAATAAATGACAAATTAGAGGCAAGGCTGCCGGACACTGGTGCCACCGGGCCCTCTGACCACCAGCAGTAGGCAACGGGTGAAGTGTCTCGCCCAAGGACACAACGACCGAGACTGTCCAAGCCGGGGCTCGAACCAGCAACCTTCCGATTACAAGGCGAACTCCCAACTCTTGAGCCATTTTATATATATATATATATATATATATATATATATATATATATAAAAAACAACACCCAGCACGCCCCTGCGGGCGGTTTATCCTTCAAGCTCGGGTCCTCTACCAGAGGCCTGGGAGCTTGAGGGTCCTGCGCAGTATCTTAGCTGTTCCCAGGACTGCGCTCTTCTGGACAGAGATCTCCGATGTTGTTCCCAGGATCTGCTGGAGCCACTCACCTAGCTTGGGAGTCACCGCACCTAGTGCTCCGATTACCACGGGGACCACCGTTACCTTCACCCTCCACATCCTCTCGAGCTCTTCTCTGAGCCCTTGGTATTTCTCCAGCTTCTCGTGTTCCTTCTTCCTGATATTGCTGTCATTCGGAACCGCTACATCGATCACTACGGCCGTCTTCTGATGTTTGTCTACCACCACTATGTCCGGTTGGTTAGCCACCACCATTTTGTCCGTCTGTATCTGGAAGTCCCACAGGATCTTAGCTCGGTCATTCTCCACCACCCTTGGGGGCATCTCCCATTTTGACCTCGGGACTTCCAGGTTATACTCGGCAGATGTTCCTGTACACTATGCCGGCCACTTGGTTTTGGCGTTCCATGTATGCCTTGCCTGCTAGCATCTTGCACCCTGCTGTTATGTGCTGGATTGTCTCTGGGGCATCTTTACACAGCCTGCACCTGGGGTCTTGTCTGGTGTGATAGACCCCAGCCTCTATGGATCTTGTGCTCAGAGCTTGTTCTTGTGCTGCCATGATTAGTGCCTCTGTGCTGTCTTTCAGTCCAGCTTTGTCCAGCCACTGGTAGGATTTCTGGATATCAGCCACCTCCTCTATCTGCCGGTGGTACATACCGTGCAGGGGCCTGTCCTTCCATGATGGTTCCTCGTCTCCCTCCTCTTTCTTGGGTTTCTGCTGCCTGAGGTATTCACTGAGCACTTGGTCAGTTGGGGCCATCTTCGTGATGTATTCTTGGATGTTCGTTGTCTCATCCTGGACTGTGGTGCTGACACTCACCAGTCCCCGGCCCCCTTCCTTCCTCTTAGCGTACAGCCTCAGGGTGCTGGACTTGGGGTGAAACCCTCCATGCATGGTAAGGAGCTTTCTTGTCTTTATGTCAGTGGCTTCTATCTCCTCCTTTGGCCAGCCTATTACCCCAGCAGGGTACCTGATCACGGGCAGGGCGTACGTGTTGATGGCCCGGATCTTGTTCTTAGTATTCAGCTGACTCCTCAGGACTTGCCTGACCCTCTGCAGGTACTTGGTGGTTGCAGCCTTTCTAGCGGCCTCTTCATGGTTCCCATTCGCCTGCGGGATCCCCAGGTACTTGTAACTGTCCTCTATGTCTGCAATGTTGCCTTCTGGTAGTTCAATCCCCTCAGTTCTGACTACCTTCCCTCTCTTTGTTACCATCCGACTACACTTCTCCAGTCCGAACGACATTCCAATGTCATTGCTGTATAGCCTGGTAGTGTGGATCAGTGAATCGATGTCTCGTTCACTCTTGGCATACAGCTTGATGTCATCCATGTACAGGAGGTGGCTCCGTTCCGTAGTCGGTATCCGTAGCCAGTCTTGTTAATGATCTCACTGAGGGGGTTCAGGCCTATGCAGAACAGCAGTGGGGACAGAGCATCTCCTTGGTAGATCCCGCACTTGATGGTGACTTGTGCTATGGGCTTGGAGTTGGCCTCTAGTGTTGTACGCCACATCCCCATTGAGTTCCTGATGAAGGCTCTTAGGGTCCCATTGATCTTGTACAATTCTAGGCATTCCAGTATCCAGCTGTGGGGCATTGAGTCATAGGCCTTCTTGTAATCAATCCAGGCAGTACACAGGGGTCCTTGGGGATCAGGACCGTCCGACCTTTGGTTAGCCATTCCGGGTGTCTCTCGTTAACTAGCAGCTGGTTCATTTGTGCTGCCAGACGCTCGTGGAGTGCAGTCAGCTTCTTCAGCCAGTAGGCGTGAACCATGTCGGGCCCTGGTGCTGTCCAGCTCTTCATACTGGAGACCCTTTCTTGGATATCTGCCACTGTGATGGTTACTGGACCCTGTTCAGGGAGGTCGCTGTGGTCTGCCCTCAGATCCACTAGCCACTGAGCATTGCCGTTATGGGTTGCGTCCTTCTCCCATATGCTCTTCCAGTATTGCTCCGTCTCCAGCCTTGGTGGTGCTGTTCTCTTATTATTATTGTTCCCTTGCCACTGAGAGTACACCTTTGCTGGTTCTGTGGAGAACAGCTGGTTTATTCTCCTGCCTTCTATCTCTCTGGTGTACCTCCTCAAGCGGCTGGCCAAGGCTGTGAGTCTTTGCTTGGCAGTTTCCAAGGCCTCAGGTATGGACAGCTTGCTGTATTTCTTATGCACCTTCTTTATCGCACCTTTCTGCAACTCCGTTAGTTGGCTAACCTCCCTCCGTGCTACTTTGGTCTTGCCCTCTAGCCTCCTTCTCCATGGAGGGTACTGCCCCTTGTCGCTGTTCAACTTGTAGCCGAGCATCTCACTGATCACTGCTGCCGTATTGTAGATCAGCTTGTTAGTGTCGGTAATCGTGGTTGTAGGTATTGCCCGTAGTGCTGCATTAACATCATCTAGCAGACCTTCTGAGGGTACTTCACGTAATCTTGGTAACCGGCTACGGGGGATCCAGGTTTCAAGCTTGGCCATGATCCTATTTTTCAGGTCAGTTCCTCTCGCATATGTATATATATATATATATATATATATATATATATATATATATATATATATATATATATATATATATATGTGTGTGTATATATGTGTGTGTATATATGTGTGTGTATATATATATATATGTGTGTGTGTGTATATATATGTATATATGTGTGTGTGTGTATATATATGTATATATGTGTGTGTGTGTATATATATGTATATATATATATGTGTGTGTATATATATGTATATATATATATATGTATATATGTATATATATGTATATATATATATATATGTATATATGTATATATATATATATATGTATATATGTATATATATATATATATATATATATATATATATATATGTATATATATATATATATATATATATATGTATATATAAACAAAGTGGAATTAAACCGCAAACTCGAAAGTAATTAAGACTTGCTGTATCTGTATAAGAAGGATGGAGATGATATTACAGCTTTCAGCAAGTGGTAGTTTAGGCATCAATTTTAGCTCAGCAAACTGGGAATCATTTATTGTCTTGCTTTCTCATGAGTTGTTTCCCATCAGTTCGGGATGGCTGGATGGCAACCGTGTGCAGTGAAAGGGGTATTTAGATGATCCCAAACCACCAATCTCCACTCTGTAATTTTACTGATTTGCACTCCTTCAACCAGAGAGAAAGAAACCAATAACATTAACTGGTATAATTTAGGGTCCTGCTGTGCTAAAACCACACACGGTCTGCGTTCCACTGCACATGACAGCAGTAGAATTTCTGATGTTCTGATATATCAAATAAAATTAATATGTTGAGGCTTTGAAATCCACAACATTGACTATGCAAAGTCAGTCTAACCTCATATAGCAAGTATGGCCCATATTGTTGTTTCTGACAGGATCAGCAACAGCAATGCGCAATAGGCTTGATACTTTTTTTTCTTTAATATGCTGCTCCAAGTCAGCCCTATAAAGTTTAAGGGCTTCACACTGAGGAACTAAATTAGGCATTAGCATTAAATCCTCAGATACCACAGTCCCCTCTGGCTGGAAAAAAACGTCCTATGCTCACAGTAATTTGAATTCGGGGGTCAATGAGGTGCCAGCTTGCTTTCATTACTTGGGATAGCAATGTCTTTGCCATCATCCACTCCAATTATCTTGTGCCATGACTCCTGCTCAACTTTTCCTCTCTAGTCTACTCTCTCTCCAAGTCCTGTTATTAACCTCATTGCCAGTCAGCTTATTATGCCGTCTTTTCCCCACACCTTTCATCTCTCACCTGCCTGCTTTCCCCCTTCAAACATCACCTGTGCCCATCACCTGAGCTTTAGTTCATCATCAGCCCCCAGTTATAAAGAGCAGCAAGTAGTAAGCGTTTTCCTTTTGCCACATTTTTCTTTTTTTGTGAGTTTTATTGATTAAAAGTTATTGTCTTCTTAACATTAGTCTGATCACCACTGTCTGGTTTAGGGTTCAAGTGGGATTAGGGTTGAGTTGACATTTACCCCTTTCTATAGATTTTTCATCTATATTATATACCCAAATGAAAAAATTATGGCAGTATCATTGTGAGGCCAAAATGCATTTAATAGGCTTGATTTGAGAAATAAGAAATATATTCTGTTGTTTAAACCGATACTTGTTTAGCTTGTGGCTGAAATGCAATCTGTCCCTAATTGAAAAGCTTAGTTCAGCCTTTTGACCATTATGCCATCTGGATACCAAGATTGCTGCACTTGTTATTATGAAATTATTAATGAGTTGAAAGAGTATGTGGATTCTGTGAGACACAGTAAATGTAAAGCTAGCGTTAAATGTTCACATGGAATCAGTTAAAAACTCTATATTCAATACCAATGCACCGACTGAAACGGATTAATATAAAAAGTCTACAGTACCTTGAAAAACTAATTGTCCCCTTCTTGATTTCTTAGTTTATTTTTTTATTTTATTTTTTTTTCCTAAATGACATCAGAAACAGCAGTATGCGACATTACGTGATGGCAGAGCTTCAGTTCATCCTTTGTCATTTTTTTTTTTTTTTTTTTTAATAAATAGGACAGGGGGAATGAATGAGAGAGAGAGGGGGAGAGAAAGAAAGAAAACCAAAGGGGAGAAGAGACGGTGAGAAGGGGGGGGAAGAGAGAGAAAAAAAAAAAAACTCCTGGGTCACCTGTATGGAGAAAAAAAAAAAAAAACAAACAAACAAAAACAAACAGAGGAGACAGCAAACAACAAAGAGCAACATAATAATAGAGAAAACAAAGCACCATCACAATAAACTAGCTAGTCATAGATATCAGTATTTACTAAGTAATAAACGATATTGTGCAGCAGGCAAGATAGACAGCGCACAGTGTGCTTTGAGGCAGCAGCCAAGAAAGCTTTAGTCCGCGTCTGTGAATACCCATGTGTGCATACCTGTGTGGATCAGCATGCTTGCATTCCAAAGGTTTCTCCATGTAATGATCTGCTAGGGAGTGTGGGGGGGCCACAGCCCCGTCCTCCAGGGTGTGAAGCGGGTATGGAGGAGATCAAAACTCCAGACATCCAGAGGCCCCCAGAACACAAGAGACCATGGAAGACCAACAGAGGGGCAGCCGCGCCACTGTCCCAGTAAGAGCTGAGGAGAGTCCCAGATGAGGGCTCGCCCAGCAGCCGCGGAGCAGAAGTCAGGGGGAGTTGCAGTGACGCGCCCGTGAGCTCCGCCGGCCCCCAGCTGCGCCTGAGTGACCGAGCCCTAGGCCGAGAGGCCGGGGGCACCCCACCTCCAAAGGGGCCCGAGCGAGCCCCAGGCCCCAGGCCCCGACAAGCGGCCCCAAAAAAAAAAAAAAAAAAAAAAAAAAAAGATCTCTTAGTTTATTGCATATTTGTCACACTTACATTTTTCAGATCTTCAAACTAATTTTAATATTAGACAAAGATAAATAGATAAAGGTTAATACAAATGCAGTTTTAAATCTGTGTTTCAAGACATGCATTTTAATTTATATAGTACTTCTATATATTAGATTGTATAAATATAACAGTTATATAACATGAGACGGGGCTAGGAATTGATAAGCATTTGCTTCCTCCTACTCCTATTTCAAATGGGAAATAGTCAGCATTTTGATTATCATGTGAATAGGATGGCTTTCAATAATTTAATGTTTATTTGTTGTTTTATATGTATTAACACATGTTATTCATATTTTTAAAAATAAATATTGGATTGATTGTTTGATTGATGATTTTGTTTATTAACTGAAAAAAGTATTCAGACATATCTTGCCCAACGTGAAAAATTTATTTTCCCTTCACCTAATAACTGGTTGTGCCACCTTTGGCAGAAGAATTGCAATCAACTGGTTTGACTAATACTGGAAATCAGTAGTTCTTCTTTGCTTTGTTTTCATTTAGCCCCATTGAAGAGTTTCTGCACATGAATGGCCTGTTTAAGCAAATGCCAAACCATCTCAATTAGATTTAAATCTGGACTCAAAAATCTTAATTTTGTTTTTCTTTAATAGTCCTATGCAATACTGCAAATTTTGGTATTGAGCCAATATCAAGTGAATCAAGAGCAGTATTGCCAATACCAATACTGATCCCGATACTTTTAACCTATTAAGGGAGCTCATGTATGGGAGAGCAGTGTGTGAACCATCATACGTTTACCAAATTCTGCACACATTTTAATGTACACCAAATGATAGTGTTATGATTTGAAAAAAAAATACCCCCTAACTTTTCTTATATATTGATTGTATTCTTTCTAGAGAGCTGGAATGTGCCTGTCTTTAAAAGATTTATGGTCAGCTTCTGTTGTTTGAATGTTTTATAATTTATAAAAACTTATAGCACAGACAGCAGAAAAAGGTTCAAAGGTTAATTTTTCATACTGCATGTTCGAGGTATATTTTTTCATTTAAAAAATGATGGTAAAAATGTATTTAACACAGGTCAGTGGAATTCATACTGGAATTTGAGGATAGAAAAAAGTTTTCATCCAATTGCTTTAGTATTGATCTGTTACTAATACCAGTGTTGGCATCGATGCTAGCGATATTTGGATCGGGGACTCAGGGGTTGGTGGGGGTTGTGGTGGTGTGATGCAAATATTAAATAAAGATGGCTCAAAGCATGGATCTGTGGTCCCGTCGTGCCTTAATTCCACCACATTGGTGCCCAAACCCAGGAGGCGGCAAGATGGGCCCACAACAGAGCCAGGGAAGGGAGGAGCTGTCCCAGATGATGGCTGAGACGGCGGCTATCCAGCGGGAGCAGGCGGCGGAGATGCGTCGCCAGCAGGAAGAGCTGCGGGACCAGACCGAGCGCCACCTGAAAAGGATTGGGGATCTGGCGGCGCTGCTCTGGGCCTGGGCGCCACCACCACAGGGGTGTCCCCACGGTGGTGAAGCAGTGGAGACATTTCAGCAACTGGAGGTGGTAGAGGAGGGGCGCAGCGGTCCGCTCCGGCTGGAGGAGGAAGAGCAGCCAGGTGAAGGACTGCTCCTGCCGGGAGATGTGGAGGAGCCGCTCCAGTCGGAGGCGGCGGACGAGGCACGCGAGGGTCTACAGCTGCTGGAGGTAGAGGAGCCGCTGCGGGAAGGGCTGCTTCAGCCGGGAGCGGCGCTCCAACCGGAGGCGGCGGACGAGGCACGCAAGGGTCTGCGCCGGCTGGAGGAAGAGGAGCCGCGCGAGGGACCGCTTCTGTCGGGAGCGGTGGAGAAGCTGCTCCAGCTGAAGGCAGCGGACGAGGTACGTGAGGGTCTACACCTGCCGGAGGAAGAGGAGCCGCTCCACCCAGAGGTGGACGAGGGGCGAGAGGGGCTGTGCCTGCTGGAGGCGGAGGCGCAGCGCGGGGAGCCACTCCAAACCGCAGCGGCGGAGGCGTGGTGGACCAGCTGTGCGAGGAGACGGAGGTCCCTGGTCCAGGGCAGCCTGCGCAGCCAGAGCTGGAGGCAGAGGAGTGGGACAGCCCCGCTAAGCCGGGGGTCGGCGGGCTGGCCAGTCCAGCCTCGCTGCCACCAGTCGATTCTGCGTGCCTGACGTCTGCCCAGCCGCCTGTGTGCAGGAGCTCATGGCCATGCCTGTGGGGCCGTGTCCGCTTGCTACGCGGCCGACCTCCGGACCAGCTTCGCCGTCGCCCCTGGATGCGCGGACGGCCACCAGAATGGACGCTCCCCCGTTGCTTGGCCAGGGGCTGGGGGCGCCGATGTTTTGGGCCGAGTCTCGCCCCAGTTCGCGGGGGGGGGGGAGTAGGTTCGGCCAGATTGCTCCCTGGCCTCAATCGGGCGATGGGGGTGTGTGGTGGGGCGTGGTCTGCGGTGCCGTGCGGACGCACCTGCACGGCATCCGCAATCACGCCCGCCGTGTTAAAACACGGGGACTCAGGGGTTGGTGGGGGGTTGTGGTGTGATGCAAATATTAAATAAAGATGGCTCAAAACATGGATCTGTGGTCTCGTCGTGCCTTAATTCCACCACAGTAACATGATGCAAACATTCCAAAAATTTCAGTTTTTGTTTGGTTCTTTAGATGTTGTTCTGGGTTCTTTTGGGACCTCCTGAATGAGTTGTTAATGCATTTTTAGAAAGATTTTGGTAGACAGGCCACTCTTGGGAAGGTTCACCAATCTTCAAAGTTTTCTCCATGTGTGGATAATGGGTCTCACCATGGTTCACTGGAGTCCCCAAAAACATAGGAAATGTTCCATAACCTTTTCCAGACTGATAGATGCCAGTGAATTTCTGTCTCAGCTGTTCCTTTAGATTGTGATGTGATGTGTTGCTTTTTGAAATCTTTTAATCTATTTCACTTTATCAGGCAAGTTCTATTTAAGTGATGTCTTGATTCAATAGGTCTGTATAATGAGTAATCAGGCCTAGTTGTGTTTAGTGAAATTAAATGTAGCTTTCCAAAAAATGCAGTTAATCACAATTAATTAATGATTTAACAAGTGGGAAATTGCTTTTTCACACCGGGCCAGGAACCTTTTTTCTCTTAATATAAGAAATAACTGTTTAAAACTGCATTTTGCATCTTTGACTAATACTAAAATTTGTTTAATGAGCTGAAACACAAGTGTGGCAAACACACAAAAAACTAAGAAATCAAAAATGGGACAAACACTTTTTCATGGCACTATAACACATCTTTCTTCAGCTAATTGACTCTGTGCACGTTAGCATATGCTACTTCCGGTGCGGAAACTCCTGTGGGGAGCTTTGTTCCCGGTGTCCTATTCGCGCCTGGTTTCCAGCCCAAAACAAGTTAAGCAAGTGAATGAATCAAGCGGCGATTTACATTTCTGTAGATGTCTTGGGCATATACCCAATATATCTGTAAATGATGTTCATCGACTTGTCGATATTTTTCCCCGCGCCTCAGAGCAAAAGAGAAAATGGATTCAAATGTTATATTTCTCAGCTGTCCCTCGTTTATCGCGGGTGTTATGTTCAAAAAATAACCAGCGATAGGTGAAATCAAGTAGCCAATTGTATTTTTTGATGGTGCAAAACGTTTCGTGGACATCGAACTTCAGAGTCACACTGCTAGCGATCGATACAGCGATTCTGTACTGTACAGGAGAGACGTCACGGAGGAGATCGTCTGCAGCGATCAGGACGCAAGACACAATGTGACGTAAAAATAAGCATGCAAACTTGCACTAAAAAATCTGCAAAACAGCGAGGTGAAAGGTGAACCGCGCGTTATAGCGAGGGACCACTGTAATTTTTAAGGTAAGTCACAACATACCCTTCGTACATACTAATGCATAGAAAACGTTACCAGCAATCATTCATTTTTTGTGTGCCTTTTTTTACGGTTTGTTAACATGCTGTGTAGGTGTGTACTTGACTAGCTGATCTCGGCATAACGGGGGAAACATCTGGTTTGACTATTCTTCACCTGTAGTTTGAATGCTGAACATTTGCCTGTTTAAATCATAAGACCAGTCACTATACAGAGATGTGCTTCTGAATGTGGACGATGTGTCTTCTGATTTTGTAATGCAGTTCTGCTTGTGTTGAGTGATGTAAACAACTGATCGATCTAAACTCTTTAAACGTCAAAATTGATCATTAGATTTTTTTTATGAAACAACAGTGGTGAGTGTTCCCACCTTCTCCTCTTTGTAACTTAACGTGATCTTTCCGTTTTCGAGTTTTGGACATGATTTTGGAGTATATCTTTGCAGTAGTGATTGACCGCAAAGCTACCGGAAATGTACAACCCCACAAACGGTCTCAAACCAGGAAGTTAGCATTTCTCGTGCACAGGGTCAATTGCATATTCAGTGCCTTTTTTCTTTTTATGCACATCATACTGGTTACAGTCAGAATAAAGTGGTAATGTGCAATATAACACTAAAAGGTTCACAAGAGTGCACTCACACAGTCTAGCAGGTTTGACTAGTGCGCTTGAACTGGTTAGCTTGGGCACAGCAGACATCTGGTATCATAGAATGATGCAACAGATTATGCTAGTCATCATGCCGAAAATTGATCTAGAAAAAGCAACACAGTAAATATATATATATATATATATATATATATATATATATGTTTTATATATATATATATATATGTTTTATATATATATATATATATATATATATATATATATATATAAAAAAAAACACCCAGCACGCCCCTGCGGGCGGTTTATCCTTCAAGCTCGGGTCCTCTACCAGAGGCCTGGGAGCTTGAGGGTCCTGCGCAGTATCTTAGCTGTTCCCAGGACTGCGCTCTTCTGGACAGAGATCTCCGATGTTATTCCCGGGATCTGCTGGAGCCACTCGCCTAGCTTGGGAGTCACCGCACCTAGTGCTCCGATTACCACGGGGACCACCGTTACCTTCACCCTCCACATCCTCTCGAGCTCTTCTCTGAGCCCTTGGTATTTCTCCAGCTTCTCGTGTTCCTTCTTCCTGATATTGCTGTCATTCGGAACCGCTACATCGATCACTACGGCCGTCTTCTGATGTTTGTCTACCACCACTATGTCCGGTTGGTTAGCCACCACCATTTTGTCCGTCTGTATCTGGAAGTCCCACAGGATCTTAGCTCGGTCATTCTCCACCACCCTTGGGGGCATCTCCCATTTTGACCTCGGGACTTCCAGGTTATACTCGGTACAGATGTTCCTGTACACTATGCCGGCCACTTGGTTATGGCGTTCCATGTATGCCTTGCCTGCTAGCATCTAGCACCCTGCTGTTATATGCTGGATTGTCTCTGGGGCATCTTTACACAGCCTGCACCTGGGGTCTTGTCTGGTGTGATAGACCCCAGCCTCTATGGATCTTGTGCTCAGAGCTTGTTCTTGTGCTGCCATGATTAGTGCCTCTGTGCTGTCTTTCAGTCCAGCTTTGTCCAGCCACTGGTAGGATTTCTGGATATCAGCCACCTCCTCTATCTGCCGGTGGTAAATACCGTGCAGGGGCCTGTCCTTCCATGATGGTTCCTCGTCTCCCTCCTTTTTCTTGGGTTTCTGCTGCCTGAGGTATTCACTGAGCACTCAGTCAGTTGGGGCCATCTTCCCAATGTATTCTTGGATGTTCGTTGTCTCATCCTGGACTGTGGTGCTGACACTCACCAGTCCCCGGCCCCCTTCCTTCCGCTTAGCGTACAGCCTCAGGGTGCTGGACTTGGGGTGAAACCCTCCATGCATGGTAAGGAGCTTTCTTGTCTTTATGTCAGTGGCTTCTATCTCCTCCTTTGGCCAGCCTATTACCCCAGCAGGGTACCTGATCACGGGCAGGGCGTACGTGTTGATGGCCCGGATCTTGTTCTTACCATTCAGCTGACTCCTCAGGACTTGCCTGACCCTCTGCAGGTACTTGGTGGTTGCAGCTTTTCTAGCGACCTCTTCATGGTTCCCATTCGCCTGCGGGATCCCCAAGTACTTGTAACTGTCCTCTATGTCTGCAATGTTGCCTTCTGGTAGTTCAATCCCCTCAGTTCTGACTACCTTCCCTCTCTTTGTTACCATCCGACTACACTTCTCCAGTCCGAACGACATTCCAATGTCATTGCTGTATAGCCTGGTAGTGTGGATCAGTGAATCGATGTCTCGTTCACTCTTGGCATACAGCTTGATGTCATCCATGTACAGGAGGTGGCTGACAACTGCTCCGTTCCGTAGTCGGTATCCGTAGCCAGTCTTGTTAATGATCTCACTGAGGGGGTTCAGGCCTATGCAGAACAGCAGTGGGGACAGAGCATCTCCTTGGTAGATCCCACACTTGATGGTGACTTGTGCTATGGGCTTGGAGTTGGCCTCTAGTGTTGTACGCCACATCCCCATTGAGTTCCTGATGAAGGCTCTTAGGGTCCCATTGATCTTGTACAATTCTAGGCATTCCAGTATCCAGCTGTGGGGCATTGAGTCATAGGCCTTCTTGTAATCAATCCAGGCAGTGCACAGGTTGGTCAGTCTGGTCTTGCAGTCTCGGCTGATTGTTCTGTCTACCAGTAGCTGGTGTTTTGCGCCTCTGGTATTCTTGCCAATTCCTTTCGGTGTCCCGCTCATGTATTGAGCCATGTGCCTGTTCATCTTAGCCGATATGATGCCTGACAGGAGCTTCCATGTAGTACTGAGGCAGGTTATTGGTCGGTAGTTGGAGGGGACCGGTCCCTTCTTGGGGTCCTTGGGGATCAGGACCGTCCGGCCTTCAGTTAGCCATTCAGTTGCTATATATACATATATATATATATATATATATATATATATATATATATATATAATTCCAACAACAACGCCCTGTTTTGTTGTTGGAATATACAAAACCCCACAAGAATGCCTAGAACTATATAAGATCAACAGGACCCTGAGAGCCTTCATCAGGAACTCAATGGGGATGTGGCGGACAACACTGGAGGCCAACTTCAAGCCCATAGCACAAGTCACCATCAAGTGCGGGATCTACCAAGGAGATGCTGTCCCCACTGCTGTTCTGCATAGGCCTGAACCCCCTCAGTGAGATAATTGACAAGACTGGCTACAGATACCGACTACGGAATGGAGCACTTGTCAGCCACCTCCTGTACATGGATGACATCAAGCTGTATGCCAAGAGTGAACGAGACATCGATTCACTGATCCACACTACCAGGATATACAGCAATGACATCGGAATGTCATTTGGGCTGGAGAAGTGTAGTTAGATGGTAACAAAGAGAGGGAAGGGAGTCAAACTACCAGAAGGCAACATTGCAGACATAGAGGACAGTTACAAGTACCTGGGGATCCCGCAGGCGAATGGGAACCATGAAGAGGCCGCTAGGAAAGCTGCAACCAGTAGTAGACCATGCAGAGGGTCAGGCAAGTCCTGAGGAGTCCGCTGAATGGTAAGAACAAGATACGGGCTATCAACACCTACGCCCTGCCCATGATCAGGTACCCTGCTGGGGTAATAGGCTGGACAAAGGAGGAGATAGAAGCCACTGACTGTCAGGGTTCCTGGGTCGTTGACCCAGTGTTTTCCGTTTTGTCATGTTTTCTGTGCCTGCGTATTGTGTTCCAGTTATTTCCATGTATCATTAGTCAGACTAAGTTCAGCTACGTACTCACCGGTTTCTAATCATTCACCACCCAGCGTGTATTTAACCCTCCTGCCATCCTTTAAAAAACTCACACCCATCACCCTAGGGACCATTCTCAGCCACGCCATAAAAAGACCATATATCCATATTTTATTCCACTTTAAATTAGCCAACCTTGTAAAACTACTTCTCCCTGAAATATTCATGTAAAGTTTTAATTATATTTTCGTTGTTTTAACCCTTCAAATCCCAGTGTTATTACATGAGCGCCCTGTGTTATAAGCCCTAAAAACCAAAAAACGAAACTAAATATTTCCACAAAAAACCAGTTGAAGTAATATGTGATTGTCATTATAAGTAGGCCTTTAGATGGACCAAAGATTGGCACCAACATACATTTTGACCTGCCATTATTTTTTTTGCATTTTTTTTGCAATTTAAAAATTAAAACTTCAAGGCCCTGAGTCTTCATTGACATCCAAGAAAAGAAGAAAAAATAAAATCATATGATGATAATTTGGGGTTGAAAAATAGCGTTTATAATGGAAGTCAATGGGCAGAAAATGGTCCCCAGGGTGATGGGTGTGGGGATTTCTGCTGCTCAGCCATTTTAGGCTGATTTAAGGAATTCACACTGGAATATTAACATTGACAGGTAAAAACTATCCTGTGGCAAGTTTGGTTATATTCCACTGAACACAGTGGAAATGGCAGCCATTTAACACATAGCAGTGGCACAAAAAGGTCCCAAGAAGGCAGGAAGGTTAAGTCCTCAGTTCCACCCGATCCTGGTCGTGTCATTGATGTACATGTGATGTTATGTTGTCGTTTCCGCCTGTGTTCAGCCAGCCAGCCTTTCAGTCCTTCAGTCAGTCCTTCAGTCAGTCGTCCAGCCAGCCAGCCAGCCATTTTCTACCTTTGTTGTACTTTACTCCTACACAGCACCCATGCTATCTTGCATAGATAGAGCGCTTTAGGTTGAAGTTGTAAAATGTTGCTTTTGTTGTTTCTTTCTTTGGGTTTTGTTTGTTCATCCACTCCTTATAATAAACCTTCACCAGTCTTCACCTACCTGCGAGTCCTGCGTTTGGGTTCCTTCTTCCTCGCCTCCACACAACGCCTGACAGAATGACACAACCCGTGCCACGAAGACACGATTGGAACCCAACGGACTCGGACCTCTACGAGCGGCAGGAAGCAGTGCTTTCCTGTTGGGCAGAGGAGCTCAGGGGAAAACAGTGACTCTTCGCGCAGAGAAAGCACGTTTTCGAGGGGACTCGCCTGGCTCTGGGCGGGCCTTGGAGACGCCGCGTTCCCCCACCTGCTGCCTTACCTGCACCGGAGCATTTGCCGCGGAGAGTGGACATTTCACGCCGCGCTTCGGCCGCTCCCTCTCTCGCCGCTCCGCTCCTCGCTCACACACCCGCCGCCTCATTCGCCAGACCTCCACCTTCGCCACGGCACAGCAGCTACGCCTCCCACCTCGGCTCAACGGAGGCTACCGCACCAGAGGCTCAGCTGTTTACCCCGGCCGCTTCCTCTTCCCGGAGAAAGCGGCGCACACGCCGCCATAAAATGGACTATTTCCAGCAATTCCCGGTGGTGAGTTCCAGCGACTGTTTTCCACCCTCATTTAACTCTCCACTTACAACCAATAATAAACCCATCTCTGATTCATGGGATGTTTCCCTCCTGGAGGATGTGGACTGGGAAGAGTTTTTCTGCTCTGCTCCCCCAAAGACTGTAAATAGTGGTGGCAGAAGGACCAGCACAATCCCCGATAAACCAGCCAGGATCACCCACCCAGTGACTATTTCCACACCCATTACTCAGCCATTTCCCACTAGCACGGCAGCCCAGATTTGGCCTTCCCCTTCAGCCGTTTCACCTCCTCAGATGGCTAGGGCCCAGTCTACACCCACACCAGTGCCAGCTCCCAGGAGGAGGGCAGCTGCAACCCAGTCTACCTCCACACCCGCTTCTGTTTCTCGGGTGGGGGTGACTGGTGTCCAGCCACCTCCCGTGCCTGTCCCAGCGCCCAGGCTGAGGGCAGCCAGAATCCAACCTGACCATCCCAGAGGCTCAGCCGAGACTCTCCAGCCAGTGCCCTCATGCTCCGGAGGCTTGGAAGAGCTAGCCTGCTTACCCATCAGTCGACCACTTCATCCACCGCCTGATCCAGCCTTTCATGCACTAGCTTTATCCCTGGTTAGGCTATCTGAAGTGTCCCCTGCTCAGGCACCAGCTTTACTAGCCCAGGCTGTAGCTTTACCTCCCTCACTAGCTCAGTCTGTAGCTCAGCCATCAGCCACACCAACCTCAGCTCCGTCGTCAGCCTCACCTACTTCTGTTCCTCCCTTAGCATCTCCACTCCAGCAAGTTCCCTCACCTGCTGTTCAGCTTTCACTCCAGTCAGTTCCCTCACCTGCTGTTCAGCTTTCTCTCCAGTCCCCTGTAGTTCAGTCTCCTCCTGTCCTCCAGTCCCCTGTAGTTCTGTCTCCTCCTGTCCTCCAGTCAGTCCAGTCTGCCCCTGTCCAGTCAGTCCAGTCTGCCCCTGTCCAGTCTGTCCAGTCAGTCCAGTCTGCTCCTGTCCAGTCTGTAGTTCAGTCGCCTCCCGTCTCCCAGTCGCCCGTCCACCATCCTGTTCAGTTCCTAGACCTGCAGTACCCAGAGCCAGCTGTGAGCTCTCCTGGGCCTCAGCCAGGGGTTTCCGCACCCGCTGGCCCGGCCGCGCCTCAGCCAGGGGTTTTCGCACCCGCTGGCCCTGCCTGTCTCCAGCCAGGGGTTTCCGCACCCGCTGGCCCGGCCACTCCTCAGCCAGGGGATTTCGCACCCGCTGGCCCTGCCTGTCTCCAGCCAGGGGTTTCCGCACCCGCTGGCCCTGCCTGTCTCCAGCCAGGGGTTTCCGCACCCGCTGGCCTTGCCTGTCTCCAGCCAGGGGCTTCCGCACCCGCTGGCCCTGCCTGTCTCCAGCCAGGGGCTTCCGCACCCGTCGCCTGGTCCAGACTCAGCTTCTGCTTCACCTGGTCCAGCCTCAGCTTCTGCTTCTGCTTCGCTTGGTCCTGCGGCCGCCACGCCGTCGCCCAAGCCACGTTCTGGACATCATCGCCGGCGTGGCCGCCCACCGGAAATGTCCGGTTTCGGCCACCGGCCACGGGGCCTCCCACCGGAACTGTCCCGTCTCGGCCGCCGGCCACGGGGCCGCCCACCGGAACGGTCTTTGTTTTGGACTCCGTCCCTCCGTCCTGGGCCCCTCCGCCCGCCCTGTTCTGTTTTTTCTTTCTTTTGGCTGTCGGGTGCCGGCCTTCGAAGGGGGGGGTACTGTCAGAGTTCCTGGGTCATTGAACCAGTGTTTTCCAGCCATTCAGTCCTTCAGTCAGTCCTTCAGTCAGTCGTCCAGCCAGCCAGCCATTTTCTACCTTTGTTCTGTTCATCCACTCCTTATAATAAACCTTTACCAGTCTTCACCTACCTGCGAGTCCTGCATTTGTGTTCCTTCTTCCTCACCTCCACACAACGCCTGACACTGACATTAAGACAAGAAAGCTCCTTACCATGCATGGAGGGTTTCACCCCAAGTCCAGCACCCTGAAGCTGTACGCTAAGTGGAAGGAAGGGGGCTGGGGACTGGTGAGTGTCAGCACCACAGTCCAGGATGAGACAAGGAACATCCACAAATACATCACGAAGATGGCCCCAACTGACAGCGTGCTCAGTGAATACCTCAGGCAGCAGAAACCCAAGAAAGAGGAGGAAGGCGAGGAACCATCATGG
Source organism: Maylandia zebra (assembly GCF_041146795.1). Lineage (NCBI taxonomy): Eukaryota > Metazoa > Chordata > Actinopteri > Cichliformes > Cichlidae > Maylandia > Maylandia zebra. Next base: position 37,054,766 of record NC_135188.1, on the reverse strand, counting down.
AAGGACAGGGCCCTGCACTGTATGTACCACCGGCAGATATGGCTGATATCCAGAAATCCTACCAGTGGCTGGACAAAACTGGACTGAAAGACAGCACGGAAGCACTAATCATGGCAGCACAGGAACAAGTACTAAGCACAAGATCCATTGAGGCTGGGGTCTGTCACACCAGGCAAGACCCCAGGTGCAGGCTGTGTAAAGATGCCCCAGAGACAATCCAGCACATAACAGCAGGGTGCAAAATGCTAGCAGGCAAGGCATACATGGAACGCCATAACCAAGTGGCCAGCATAGTGTACAGGAACGTCTGTGCCGAGTATAACCTGGAAGTCCCGGGGTCAAAATGGGAGATGCCCCCAAGGGTGATGGAGAATGACCGAGATAAGATCCTGTGGGACTTCCAGATACAGACGGACAAAATGGTGGTGGCTAACCAACCGGACATTGTGGTGGTAGACAAACATGAGAAGACGGCCGTAGTGATTGATGTAGCGGTTCCGAATGACAGCAACATCAGGAAGAAGGAACACGAGAAGCTGGAGAAATACCAAGGGCTCAGAGAAGAGCTCGAGAACATGTGGAGGGTGAAGGTGATGGTGGTCCCCGTGTTAATCACAGCACTAGGTGCAGTGACTTCCAAGCTAGGCGAGTGGCTCCAGCAGATCCCGGGAACAACATCGGAGATCTCTGTCCAGAAGAGTGCAGTCCTAATAGCAGCTAAGATACTGCGCAGGACCCTCAAGCTCCCCTGGTAGGGGACCCGAGCTTGAAGGATTGACCGCCCACAGGGGCGAGTGGGTAATTTATATATATATATATATATATATATATATATATATCACAAACTGTTCTGTGCTCTGCAAATTCCCTCACTTAAACTGTCACACTGTTGTGAAACGTGTGCTTGAGAGAGAAATTTGACTTGTTATTTTTTGGTGAGATAAAGGAAAAACAGTAGAAGATGCAGTGGACTAACAACTTACATATGGAAAGAAAAGTAAACTTCAAGTGTACTATATAGAACAGACAAGCAAAGGAATGGGGAATGAAGAAAGTCATCCTCAGCCAGAGTACAAGGCAGCTGTGCCTATAATGTGATTACAATCCAAGATAAATGACTTGATGTATCTGCCTGGCCCTTCGAGATATAAAAGTACTCATTGACGTCATTGTTTTGCTCCACAACACTTCCCAAACCTTTTAGCATCACCTTGATGAGTTAAGGACTAGGAGCTAAATGGACTGACTTATCCAATGATGCATAAAGTCTAGTTTTCCCATGTCATTTAATCCTACGTAGTCTTGACAAATGACCTCAACCCTAACTAATGTAAAAAGAGTACCCATGACACTTACCCTATTCATGGTGGCACTACCAACTTGGTGTTAAAGCTCAATTTTGACTTTTTTTTTAACAAATTGACATAATCTGGCAGTCATTTCTAAAGAAAAGCAGGCAAAGTATGAATGTTTAATCTAAAATTGAAACTTGTGAAACAAGAGCACTGGAAAGAATGCTATCTT